>NC_079227.1:36135698-36195698 GCF_029633865.1 Lampris incognitus
CCTCTGCGCCCCTCCTTTACTCTTTACTCTGCTGTCACGTCTTTGTCTGGTGTAGCGGCCAAGTTTAGCCACGCTGATGTGTAGAGGTTCTGTGGTGAAAAACGGAGGCCTGTGTTTTAATATTTAAAGGCAGAATTACCCGTAACCCTTCTTCCTCCTTCCTGAGAAATGTGTCGCCACAGCACTTCTTCCTCACCGCCTCGTCGAATATTCAGCACGGCTCAGCCGGGATAGCAGACACCACCACCCTGTAGGGTCCTGATTTGTAATGGGAATACTGAATATTCATCACTTCAATTCAGCACAATATCACAACCACAAACACTCGGGGGCGTCCGGGTAGCATAGCGGTCTATTCCGTTGCCTACCAACACGGGGATTGCCGGTTCGAATCCCTGTGTTGCCTCCGGCTTCGTCGGGCATCTCTACAGACACAATTGGCAGTGTGTGTGGGTGGGAAGCCGGATGTGGGTATGAGTATGAGTCCTGGTCGCTGCACCGGGACGACTGTCGGAACCGCCGGTCTGCACGGGCCAGCAGTTAGCTTAGCCTGCCCCGCTTCCGCGTCCTGTCAGACCGCCCTCGGTGTTTCCTCTGTGGGCGCAGGTCCAAGCAGGGCCGTGGTCCCTGGACCCACCCGGACGCAGCAGACCAGGCTCCCTCAGCCGATCCAGCGCCAGCTCTCTCAGCCAGACGCCTTCGACACACCTCCCCGCTCTCCACACCACGACACTAAAAACACAGTCAGGGCCGGGCGAGGCCGCCGCCAGAGGGTCACTGGTGTAAATGGAGACCTGAAGCGGGGTGTTCTGTTAGCCCTTTCCTTTTCCGGCCTGTGAGGGGAGGGCTCTGTTGCTCTGACCTGACCTTGTTGTGCTGTGTGTTTGGTGTGTAGTTCCTCTGGAAACGGCCTACCCATTTACAAGGCCCAGATGTGCCATTTATTCACTTTTGATGATTTAAGGCAGTGGTTCTCAACCTGTTTGGGGTCCTGGACCCCCTGCGTATTGTTGATCTACCCTGAGGACCCCTCCACCTGATCTTGGGGGAGGGGGGTTGCAATTTGATAGAAACAGTAGAAACTGCATTTTAAATTGCATTATAGCATTTATTCACTGTTTGGGGCAAAAATAAGAGCTTTCAGTTGTAACTTAGATATAGTTAACAAAACAGAATTTTTATGCAGTAACTTTTAACAATGCAAACGGAGCGAGATCTCTTATTAAAATACAATAAATGACACTTGTGAAACAGATGTAATTAGAGAAAAAAGTCCTGTTACCCTTTATAGTTTAGGTAGATAAAGGTCTCAGTCACATTTGAGTAAACTAATCCTATTTCTATAAATGTCATAGGATCTTTTTTTTTAAAAGATATTTTATTTTCACGGACCCCTTGCAATTACACCACGGACCACTGGGGGTCCGCGGACCCCCGGTTGAGAACCACTGATTTAAGGTGTACAGCTGCCTTCACCGACATGTTGTTCTTGTGTGTGTGTGTGCGTGTGTGCGCGCGTGTGCGTGGATGTTTCCGCGTGTTTGCGTGTGACTCCGCATGTGCCTGGGTCGTTCTCCTCAGTACGGCAGCAGGAAGCGTCGGATTAAGTTGGTGCTGGACCGGGAATACGAGACCAGCTCCACCGGCGAGGACAGCGCGCCCGACGTCCAACGCAGCCGCTTGGCCTCCACCCTCAACAGCCACGCTAACGTCAACGGCAGTATCTACGTGGCGCAGAACGGCTCCATCATCCGCACGCGGCGCTCGGCGAGCGGCACCGGCCCGTCGCACGCGCACACCCCCAACAACCTTAAACCCAGCCCCCCTCTGCTCGGCTCGCGGCTGGCCAAGCGCTTCAAGAAGATGGACAAGATGGCCGCCACGCTGGAGGAACGAATGCCGCTGAACAGCCCCAAAACCACGGGCGGAGGCGGAGGCGGCGGCGGAGGCGGCGGCTGCAACAGTTTGCGCAGCTTCCGCGGCGCCACGATGGCCGCCTCCGCCAGCACGGCGGCGGCGTCCCTCTCCGACGCCGACGCCAGTAAAACTTTAAACAAGTGCAACACTCCGCATGCCCCCAAATCCAACCTGCTCAAGGCCCTGCAGAGCAGCGCAGAGCCGCCGCTAAACACGTGGCAGGCGGAGGAGCGCGCGGAGGGGGGGGAAGGGGAAGAGGAGAGAGAGTCGAAGATGGACGGCAGCGATGAGGACGACGTCGGGGGGCTTGTCATGAGAGAGCCTTTGGAGTGTCCCAGTGACCGAATGCAGTCAGATGAGGAAGAGCTGTGGATGGGCCCGTGGAACCGTCTCCACATACCCATGACCAAACTCTGAGGGACCCGGACTGTGCTGACTCCACTCGGCGACAAGACGTCTCGTTCTCTTCCACGAACTAATTAGGGACGTGTCACTCACTTCAATGACATCTGAACGGCAGAGTGAGGGCGAGCCCCGCGTCGAGTCGGGGCTGCTCCGGTATTCAGATCCAGTTTTTCCTCAAAATATCCAGATTTTTACATCAATTGCAGCCTCATCCCCACTTCAGTGTCAGTCAACGTAACTTATTGAGTTATTCCAACTTTTAACAACTTGACAAGTAACACGCCCTGGTGGTAAAGATCCATATGACAGACGGGCCGTGTCAATAAAAGGCATCTGCCGATTTAGTTCTTGGAAAAGTCAGTAATTGGCCTCAGTTCAAATCTTACAACCCAAACAAAGCTGACTAAGTATTCTGATCTCTTTGGAAGGATGCACTCTTATACAGACGCTTATATTTCTACTTTGTTAAAATAACGGAGACTAAACTTGTGAAAATGAACTGCTGTTTCTAAAGGCCTTTGAAAGACTGGAGTCGTTCTGTAATACCGAATACCGTTCAGCATTGCGGCTTTTGGTGCAACTCATCTTGCATTTGCCTGACTCTCAGCATTGACTCATGAAATCTGCTGTTGTTACCGACTTTCTATTCTTACCAAGGTGCACCCTTTATCCAAATAAAAGATTTGTCAATCACCTGGCCACAAGTAGCTTTGCTGATCTTTTATAAGAGCCTGTGTACTGAAGTCAGCCGGAGTATAATCACACATCCCATAGAGACATGCCTCCTGAGGATTTTACAGAGAGCGAGAGATGAGAGAGGGGGAGGGAGAGGGAGAGAGATTCAAGAGGGAGAGAGAGAGAGAGAGCGACAGAGAAAGAGAGGGAACTGTGGCCTCATTACACCGATTTTTAAAAATGGAGATAAGAGGCAGAGGCATTTGTGTGAACAGTAATCTGGGGAACGTTTTCTACAACATTATAAGTTCTTGGCTCATACACTTCCTTATGAAACACAACGTCCTGAGCAAAAGACAGATTGGATTCATGCCAAATCATCACACATCAGACCATATTTACACCCCTACGCACCCATCCATCCATCCAGCCATCCATCCATCCATCCATCCATCCATCCATCCATCCATTATCTGAACCGCTTATCCTGCTCTCAGAGTCGCGGGGATGCTGAAGTCTATTCCAGTAGTTGGGGAGACACCCTGGACAGGCTGCCAGGCTATCACAGGGCCGACACACACACACACACACACATTCACACCTAGGGACAATTTAGTACGGCCGAGTCACCTGACCTACATGTCTTTGGACTGTGGGAGGAAACCGGAGCCCCCGGAGGAAACCCACACAGACACGGGGAGAACATGCAAACTCCACACAGAGGACGACCCAGGATGCCCCACCAAGGTTGGACTACCCCGGGGCTCAAACCCAGGACCTTCTTGCTGTGAGGCCACCATGCTAACCACTGTGCCACCGTGCCACCCCCTACACACCCTGGCCGACAAATATGTTTATGAAAATAAGAACACAATATTTGCCTGTTTCATTGACTTCAAAAAAAAGCATTTGATTCAATATGGCACATTGGTTTATTTTACAAAATACTTAAAAGTGGAGCAGGGGGCAAAACATACGACTTAATAAAATCCATACGAACAACATGTGCAGCATCAAGACCGGACACGAGAACATCATTTCTTTCTCAAGAAAGTGGGGTGAGACAAGGCTGCTGTTTATCACCCGCCCTGTTCAACAGTTACATTAATGCATTGGCCACCATGTTGGAACAGTCCACAGCACCTGGTCTTACACTTCGCAACTCGGAGATCAAATCCCTGTTGTACGCAGATGATTTAATACTGTTAAGTCCAACAAAAGATGGACTTCAACAGAGTTTGAACATACTTGAACGTTACTATCAGACCTTGGCCCTGGCAACTGACATCAAAAAGACCAAAACAACGATATTTCAAGATCCAGGTGTCAGAGAAACAAATATCACTTCACAAATTGAACACACATAATAGAAAGCTGTTTGGAATATAATTATTTAGGCTTGAAAGTAAGTTCCACTGGAAATTTAAACCCAGCAGTCAAAGAACTCAGAGAGAAAGCACGCAGGGCACTTTATCAGAATCAGAATACTTTATTCATCCCCGAGGGAAAATTTTATGCAATCAAAAGACAAATTCACATCCAGATTCCAATTTTAATTTGGCTCAAATTACTTCAATCAATTATACAACCCATTCTGCTCTATGGAGGCGAAGTGTGGGCCCGCAAAAAAAAATCCCTAAACTTTGAACAATGGGAAAAACGTCCAGTTGAAAATGCACACACTGAGTTTTGTGAAAGCATCCTGCTGGTGCACAGGACAACAACTAATAATGCCTGCAGAGGTTAATCGGGACGATTTCCATTATTATTGAAACTCCAAAAACGATCAATTTAATATTGGCTTCATCTAAAAGAAAGTGACACCCCCCCCCCCCCCCCCGCAACTCCTACCACCACAAAACCCTGCAGAGCCAAGAGATGAGCAAAGACAATGATCCCCTCACTCAGCTGGTCCTGACACTCCGTTCCAGTCCAAGCAGTGATCTGCCTCAGGACCAGTCTGACACCAGGACTATCAGGGTCAACCAAACTATAACACAACAGAAACAAAAGTACCTCACCTATTGGAACACAAAGTCACGCACACAAAGTAAAATGCAACGCTATCTGGCCCTGAAAAGACAGTACACTGTGGCAACCTACCTGAGCACAGCGACTGACGCTAAACATAGACACGTTAACACAGTACAGACTGAGAGCTCATAGCCTGGCCATAGAAACAGGCAGATATAAGAAAACATGGCTGCCAAAAGAGGAGCGACTGTGCCAACAGTGTGGAGGAACTGCTGTAGAGACACAGCAGCACTTCCTCACACAGGGCCCAACATTTTAACTTATCAGGGGACAATTTTTCCCAAAATTCAGCAATAAACACCCTCAATTTATTAAATCACATAAGGAAAAATTAAAAATGATACTAGGGGAAATTAAAGAAAGTTGCGTTCTCACAGGACAGTTGATCTCTGCCTGCCACCACATGAGGGAATCAGAATGACCTGCTGATCTACACCAAGCCTCAGGTTTAACTTACCTTCTTTTTATTCATGTATTACATGTATATATCATTGTCTTCTTCCTGTATGTGTATTTGTTAACACTTGTTATTTGTACAGTGCCTTGGCAATACTGTATTTTGCTATGGTCATGCCAATAAAGCTATTTGAATTTGAGAGGGAGAGAGAGAGATTTGAGAGAGGGAGATGAGAGAGAGAGAAACTGTAGTATGTGTGTGTGGCCTCTGTAGAATGTCATGTGAAAGTAGGTGTTCGGTAGTTTTGTATAGACCTGTTTCAGGTCTCCACCTGCTTTTGCAGGCCAGCTGGACCAGTGAACTGAATTACAGTGCACTGAATTCTTAAAAACTGTCATTTCTGGTGAGGTCAAAGTACCTTTATTGTCCCTTACAGGGAAATTAGTCTGCAGCCAGTATGTATAAAACGCTCACGCAAACAAAACATACAAACACCAAGGCAGAACTGACATATCAGCGATGGACAACAACAAACAACAACAGGACATGGCGGGCAAGGAGAACCGAAGGAGTTCAAATATACAGACCATGGAAACAACCCATCTGCAGACAACAGATGAATACTATCTACCATTTAACAATTGAATTGCAGTGTGGACAAAGGAAGCCTTGTATCCCTTAGTCCTAATAGAGGGCATCCTCAACCAATGACCTGAGGGTAACAGCTCAAACTCTGACCGAAGGGGGTGACCTTGGCACTCCAGAAGGGAAGTGGCCTCTCTGAACACCTTCCTATCATAAAGGTCAGTAAGCTGGGCTTGACTTCTCCCTGAAATCTTACCATCTTTCTCTGTCACACCAGCCACCTGCATGTCCTCCCTCACCACACCCACAAACCTCCTCTCTGGCCTTCCTCTTCTCCTCTTCCCTGGCAGCTCCATATTCAGCATCCTTCTTCCAATATACCCAGCATCTCTCCTCCACACATGTCCAAACCATCTCAATCTTGTCTCTCTTGCTTTGTCTCCAAACCGTCCAACCTGAGCTATCCCTCTAAAATACTCCTTCCTAATCCTGTCCTTCTTCATCACTCCCAGTGAAAATCTTATCATCTTCAACTCTCAGAATCTTCATTCCTCTTCTCTCCAGTGCATACCTCCACCTCTTCAGACTCTCCACAACCTGCACCCTACACTTGCTACAGATCACAATGTCATGCGCGAACATCATCGTCCACGGAGACTCCTGCCCGATCTCGTCCGTCAACCTGTCCATCACCATTGCAAACAAGAAAGGGCTCAGAGACGATCCTTGATGTAATCCCACCTCCACCTTGAACCCATCTGTCATTCCAACCACACACCTCACCACGGTCACACTGCCCTCATACATATCCATATGTGGATCATTTGATGAGTCTATCAAGCCTTCTTTTTTTTTCTTTTTTTTATTGGCCATGGCCAAATTACCAAACCAAGCGATAATACAGTACATTAAAATTGTTTCAATAAAACTTCTATAAAAGAGATATTATAGGATAATTTTTGCTGGATTTAATCTTACTGATATGTGTGAAATGTATGCTTTGAATATGTATGTGGTAAACCACGTGTTCACAGGTAATATACCAAAAAAACCCCAAAAAAACAGCAACTGCTCTTGGTGACTTCCCAGGAACTAGTGGATGGTATGAAGTGTTCCTCAAAGGCATTTCAACAGTTAAGGAACCATTAAGGAACCATTAGGGAACCACATTAGGGAACCATTGGCCCTGTGATGGACTGGCAGCCTGTCCAGGGTGTCTCCCCACCTGCTGCCCAATGACTGCTGGGATAGGCTCAGCATCCCCCCAACCCTGAGAGCAGGATAAGAGGTTTGGATAACGGATAATGGATGGAGGAAGAAAAAAAAAGATTAAAAGACTAGAGATCATAGGCCTTAGTAAAAAGGCAGGTTTTCAGTAGTCTTTTAAAACTGTCCAAAGAAGCAGCGTTGTGGATCTCTGCTGGAGTAAAGTTCTATCCCCAGAAGTCCACAAGCTGGTGTGGGGAATGGGAAGCAAGCCCATGTCTGCGGACCAGAGATTCTGGGACAGAATATAGGGGTTGAAGAAGTCTGATAGGTACTGGGGGGGGGGGGCATGGAGGGATGTATAGGTGATGAGGAGGATTTTATAGGATATTTGAGATTTGACAGGGGGCCAGTGAAGGTGGACAAGGGTGGGGGTGGTGTGTTGCCGGGGCTTGGTGCAGGTGAGTGTTACCGGCTCCAGACCTAGGGGATATCCGGAGGGGCAGCAAATGATACACAGGCTAAATAGCACTGTGGATCTGTGAATCAAAAAGAGAGGCACGATGACAATACGTTGTCACTCAAGCTCGCGCCAGTTTATTTCCGGTCTGGCTTAACGAAGCTTTGCTCTCTTTCGTACCGATCCCCAGAAGCGCTGCAGCGCCACCTACTGATTTGGTGGTGTAAACCCACATTGTATTTAATTTAAAAATAGGGGGGGGGGTTATTCTAAACTTTTAATGAAGGCAATTTCTCAATCCCATACACTCTCCCCTGCTTTCAGAGATGTCTCCGGACATCTAGAGCTAAACAAGTCAACTGTCTAGCTGTAAGGTCACGGTCAGTGTTTGTGAGTGTCAGTCTCTCATGTCCTTTGTTCATTCAAGTCTTCCGCTTTGCGTCTACTATGTCCACACTGCTTGTGTAGGGTAGTAACAGACCTCGGAATGTATTGGGTAGGTAGGAATGGGGTAAGGCATTACATTTGCTCCTAGTCTCCATGGGTGGTAGGTGGGCTGCCCTAACTGTTCATATGTAAACATCTCTCCGAGTCTTACTTCCCGGGCAGACCTTCTCAAGGCCGGCTCCTCCTCATCCCCTGACTCTGAGACAGGTTCAACCACCATTCCAGGTTCCCCTTGAGTTCCATGGTCCATAGTATCATCCACCTCGGGTTGCTCCACCTGAGGTGACGGAACTCTGACTGTCTTCCTTTCATATACAGGTAAATGTCAGAAGTTGTATGAGAATTATTCCTCCTCTGCCGTTTGTTTGTTGTTGTCTCCGTCTTTGTGGTTTCTTTTGTCCATGACAGTCCTGTTCCAGCTCGACTGGCAAATCATTTACTGGCAGGAGGAGATTACGGTGAAGCACACGGGGGGGTCCCGTCCCCGGTCTCTGCTTGAACTCTATACACAGGGCCATCTCCCAGCCTTTCAACCACGCGGTGGTCCTTTTCCTCCCAATATGCACGAAGTTTGCCTGGACTGCCTCTCTCAGACATATTTCTGAGTACATGATCACCGGGTGGAAGCATGATTCCCTTGACACCTCGATCATAGTAGTTTTTTCCTTTCACTGAGCACCTTTTGCTGTTTTCCGAGGCAATCTTATATGCCTCCTGCATCCGAGAAGCCCGTTTCTGTGTATATTCCTGTCGGTTCTGTGCCTGTTACTCAGGTTCATGATCAAAGAGCAAATCGATTGGCAACCGTGGAGTTCTTCCAAACAGGAGGAAGAAGGGTGAGTAGCCTGTCACTTCGTGACGTGTGCAATTGTAAGCGTGGACCATGTTTGGCAGGTGATCTTTCCACTCAACTTTTTTTTGCCTCCTGCAAGGTGCAGAGCATCTGAAGAAGCGTCCTATTTAGGCATTCAACAGGGTTCCCCTGTGGGTGATAGGGGGTGGTTCGAGAATGGGCAATTCCCGCCAGCTGCTGAAGTCACTGGAATAGTCTATTCTCAAACTCCCGGTCTTGATCATGATGTAGCTTTTGAGGGTACCCGAAGCGTGGAATAAAATTATTGAAAATCTTCTCCACTGTGGTTTTGCCTGACTTGTTCTTATTCGGATAGGCTTGTGCAAATCGTGTGAAGTGATCTACCAGGACTAAGATGTACTCGTAACCTCCTCAGCTCGGTTCAAGATGGAGGTAATCAACAGAAATGAGCTCAAAGGGACTGATGGTTGTAATCGAGCCCATTGGTGCTTTCTCTGGGATGGTGGGTCGCTTCTGTTTGATACATTGGCACTGGCGAATGACATAATCTTCGATTTCTCGCTGCATGAATGGTCAATAAAACCTCTGCCTCGCCAGGTGGATGACTTTGTCAGCCCCGATGTGTCCCATGTCATCGTGCAGGTGTTTTAGTACAGTGGACTTGAGCGTCTTGGGAAGAACGAGTTGTTTATGTTGTTCTGTCTGTACAGAATTCCCTTGTCAAGTCTGAGTTTGTTCCACTCATGTATCAGTCTTCGTGTTTCCAGTCCCATCTGTCTCTTGTCTTTATCGTTAGGATTCCATCCTCTTTGTTTTAAGGTTATCAGTTCCCAGATAGACACATCATCTTTCTGCGCAGCTCGGATGTCCTCTGGGGTGTACATGGGCGTGTCCGTAGGAGGTGAGTCATCATCAATGGAACCCAGATGTAATGCTGCCACCCATGGCACATCCTCGTCTCTTTTGGCCTTGTCCCCTTGCCAGACGGCAGAGATGACATCGGGGGGCATGGTCTCTGTGTATTCTCTCATGTGGTCTTGGGAATTTCAATGGATACCGAGAGAGGGTATCAGCATTGATATTTGCCTTGCCTGGCCTGTATTTGACCGTAAAATGGAAGTCGGCCAACTCACCCACCCAGCGGTGTCCGGCAGGATTTAGCTTGGCTGTGCTTAAAACGTAAGTTGGGAATTATTATCTGTGTATACCGTGAAAGTGGGTGCGTAATACAGGTAGTCCCTAAACTTATCGCAGATCGCCCACTTTAAGGCAAGGAACTCAAGCTTGCTAGAATGGAGGTGGTAATTCTTCTCAGCAGGTGTGAGTGTGCTGGATCTATAAACAATGACACGGAGTTTATTTCCCTGTTCCTGATAGAGCACTGCCCCCAGACTTTCATTGGATGCGTTGGTGTGTAAGACGAATGGTAAATTGAAGTCTGGGTATGCCAAGATGGGGGAACTGGTCAACATGTTGACCAGATGAGACACAATAGCACTGTGTTCAGGGGTCCATTGTATGGGTGTCTTGGATGGCAATTGGCCACTCTTTGTGCCCTTCAGTGTAGCCTTGGCAGACGTAGATGTAACAGGGTGCTCACTAGACTCCCCGGGGCCCTCTTGAAGCTTAAACAGCGGCTATGCTATCCTGGAAAAGTCTTGAATGAAAGATCAATAGTAGCCTAAGAACCCTAGGAGAGCGCGGACTTCTCCCACATTCTTCAGTTCCTTCTCCTTCAACTGAAGCACTGCTTCCATGTCCTTGGGGTCTACCTGAACACCTTCACTTGACACCAGGCATCCAACATACCTCACTTGGCACTTGAACAACTCACATTTCTTTGGGCATAACTTCACACCATGCTCCCATAACCGACACAGCATTCTTCTCAGATCCTCCACGTGGTCATGAAAGGTTTTGGAAAAGCAAAGCAGGTCATCCAGGTATGGGGGGCAGCACTCGTCCCTCAGACCATCAAGAACACTTTCCATACATCTCTGGAAGGCTGCTGGAGCATTGGTCAGGCCGAAGGGGAGGCGGAGCCACTCATACAGCCCCGAAGGCGTACTAAAAGCCATCAGATGCCTGGAGCCTTCATCGACAAAGCCCTGGTGGTATGCACTGCCTTGGTCAAGTATTGAAAACCACGAGTAGCCTCCAAGGTTATCCAGCAGATCCTGGATATGTGGGAGTGGATGGCGGTCAGGGACTGTTTTGCTGTTCAGCCCATGGAAATCAACTCATAGACGTAGGCTCATGTCTGTTTTTCCTAACACAGACCACGGGAAAGGAATACGGTGAGGTGGATTTTCTGATCCATCCATGGTCGAGCAGGTTCTGCACATATTCCTTTACCTCTCTGTACAGTGGCTTTGGAATCGCATTGTATGACTTTTGAACTGGTGTTTCATCTTTTAGGTGGATTTTGGGTTGCAGGTTTGGGATGCAACCTATATCTGCATCATCCTTGGCGAACACATCTGACTCGTTGAATAACGTGTGGCTAACTATCTTCTGTTCATCTTCTCTGAGATGTGACAAGTCAACAGGTGGATGCCACTTATCTTTTGTTGTTTGCACATTTGAGTGTCTGTCTTTCCCTTTGCTCATATTAGTCTGTTTGTCTGTGCTCAACTGAGCTGAGCATGTTTGGGCAGTGGGTTAGGGTGTGGGCTCAGAACTCAAAGTGGGACACTTGACTGGTTTCACATCAATGACTTCTTCGAGAGTTCCAAGGATTGTTCTCTGTGCTAGATATATATCATGCTTAGTGGAGTTCTGAATGGGGACTAAAGTACATTTTGCTGACCCACAAGGAACATCTACTGGAGCTGGAAACAGCTCTAAACCTTCAGGGTAGTTATTCTCTGGACTAGGCTGAAACAACCTTATGTCACCCTCTGGCCACCCCATAACCTTGCATCTCCCTTCTCGGATTTGGCCTGCGGGAATAGTTAGACCTGCCCTGCGTTTTCTTTGATAATCTCTGCAAGGACATTGCTACCTAGTAGGGGATGGTTACAGTCCCGACTGATCACTATTGGTACTTGGATAGTCACATGTCCATGATTCACACTACAGATCTGAAGGTCGATTTCTGCACAACCATCCAGGGGAACCTCTGTACCATTCACCGCTGATACTTCAAGGGGTTGGTTGGTAAATAAGGATGCAAGCGGCTGGATTTTGACACTAGGCAATGTTTTCTTGAGCCATTCTCTCCCCACCATGGTCACTTGAGCCCCAGAGTCCAACAGCATTTGGAGAGGGACGCCGTTGATTGAACAAGAGACCATACATTGCTTTCCAATAAGTTTGGCTACACGTTTTCTTGAGGTTTGCTGACATTGTGTGTTTCGATTAGTTATTTTGACCTTTACTTGGGGGCCTCTTGCTGCCGAAGATCGCTGGCTGCCCCTTTCCAACGACCTCCCCCCATTTCCCGACATCCTCTTCTGCAGACAGCCAATGGCCCTATGTCCTGCCTGGCCACAGATAAAACAGTGGGGACAACTCACATTGCCATTTTGGACACAGCCATTGCACCTACCCTTGGACTCAGTTACTGGGGACTGGGGACAATTCATAGTTAAGCCTGGGCTTCCGGACGTAACATTTTCAGTGGGTTTCGCCATCTGGGCCATGTGCTTGGTTAAAGCGGACACTTGTGCTGTCAGCTCCTGAATAGCAGCAGAATGTTGCTGGCCGAGACCCAGGAACGTTCCTCCAGGCCGTATCCCTCCCAGTCGACCAGGTATTGGAAGCCCCTGCCCCGACGCCGGACCGCCAGGAGCTTGTGGAAAGTGTAAACAGGGCCACCATTGATGAACCGAGGGGGCGGAGGGGGCCTTGAGGGAGGGACCAAAGGGCTCTCTATGGCCGGTTTGATCTGACTCACGTGGAACGATGGGTGGACTCTCATGGCTCTGGGGAAGTTGAGCTTGACTGCACCTGGGTTAATGACTTTGGAAATAGGGAATGGCCCCACAAACCTGGGAGTGAGTTTCCGGGACTCCACTCTGAGAGGCAGGTCTTTAGTGAACAGCCATTCCCTCTGGCCGCTCCTGTAAGTGGGGGCAGGGATCCGCTGTCGGTCAGCCACCTTCTTGTAACACTCGGAATTGCGCCCAGGCCCAGGTGTGGCGACAGTGGCGCACCAGAGCCAACACAGAGGGCACACTGACCTCCCTCTCGAGGGCAGGGAAGAGAGGAGGTTGATATCCACACTATGGATATCATATCACAGAGCGCACTGTATCTGAGTCCGCTGAGTCCATGTTATGGCCAGTTCATACTGTCAGTGCTGAACCACAGGCTTGGACTCAAAACCCAGACTCAGTCTCAGTTCACAAAAATCAGTCCTTTTAATAAGAATGAGGTCGGTACACAGGTGATCAGATAACAAGGCAACAGTGTCCAAATCGGCAGGCGAAAGGCAAGGTCGAAAAGGCAAAAAAAAAAACAGGTCAGGAAACTATAGGGCTTAAGAAACTCACACAAGGAAAAAAATACTGGAACGCTGTCACAGGGAACAAGACGAACTGGCACAGAAGGAAGGTAACACTAAGACTATATACTCTAGAGGAGGAGAGAAATTGAGACACAGGTGCAAGACATTAGGGCAGGGCAGGTAATCACACAGGAGGGAGACACATGAGGGCAGGAAGTAAAGGACCTGAAACTAGACAAGAGGTGAGTATCAAAATAAATCAGGAAGCACAAGACAAAGAACACTGGGGGAAACAAAAAGATAACTTAACTATCCAGGCGAGGCGTGACACATTGAGGAGAAGAACTCCAACCTTCCGGCGCAGTGCCTTGGAAACCACAACCATGAGCTCATTTGTATTGCTATTTAGCTCAAGCAGAGTTGAATACATCCAGATTTTTATTTGGTGGAGGCAGTTGACAAGGGATTTTGGGGGGAGCTGAGAACATGGTCTAGTGCTGAGATAAAGCTGCATGTCATCAGCGTAGCAATGGAAACTTAAACCATGTTGGCTGATGATCTGACCAAGGGGGAGCATGCAGAAGGTAAAGAGCAGGGGTCCAAGCACTGAGCCTTGTGGCATGCCTTGGTTGACTGGGGCTACGGTGGAACTGGAGTCTCTCATGATGACAAACTGTCTCCTGTTTGCAAAATATGACTGGAAACAGAAGAAAGCTACACCAGTGAGGCCTAGATATTCAGAAAAACGGTTGAGGAGCATGGTGTGGGAAACAGTGTCAAAGGCTGCAGAGAGGCCAAGGAAGATGAGAATACTGATATGACCAGAATCAGCAGCAATGAGGAAGTCATTGGTGATTTTGATAAGGGCAGTCTCCGTGCTGTGGTGTGCTCTGAAGCCACATTGGAGGGGTTCATAGAGCTCATGATGAGACATGTGCTGATGGAGTTGGGCAGTAACTGCTCTTTCCAGGATTTTACTGAGAAATGGAAGGTTGGAGATTGGCCAGTAGTTAGTGAGGTCACCTGGGTCCAGGCCTGGCTTTGTGAGGATGGAGGTGACTGCAGCCATTTTGAAGCTGGAGGGTACTGTGCCAGGTTCCAAAGAGGAGTTGATAATGTCCACAATTATGGGGCACAGGGTAGGTAAACATGCCTTGGTCATGGCGGTGGGCATGGGGTCCAGGGAAGAGGTGGAAGCTTGCGTGGAAGAAGGAGGAGTCAAGAGGCAGATATTTCAATTCCTGTGCCCCATACACCGCACCGCACAATCCTGGGAATGCTTTTATTGACACACCAACCAGAACTACAGAACAATGATCCCCCCTCCCCACCCAGGTCACCACTGGAGGTGTTAGTCTCAGTCAGTCAATTGGTCTGTAAAATTGTAGTTGTTGTGGCAATTATTTAATTCCACTCTGACATTAAATGAGGAGCGAGACAAAATGAGTGTTATCAAGCTTTAATATGTTCATGAACATGACACACAAACCTAGTTGCTTAAGTGTGTGCCCTGATCTCAGAGAGCACTCCCTTTATACCATGCGGCACTAAGTGTGTGCCCTGATCTCAGAGAGCACTCCCTTTATACCATGCGGCACTAAGTGTGTGCCCTGATCTCAGAGAGCACTCCCTTTATACCATGCAGCACGAACATGCCCGTTGTTTCGATCATAATGGTGTGTACCCAGTTTCTCCCTCATCCTGGTCGGAAGAAGTAGCTCGTCTGTTGTGGTTACACCGCCCCGAGCTGCCTCCCCGGCACGTTCAAGCCACTCCCCCAGCTCGGACGTGCCGGAAACACCCGAGCGCTCGGCTCGCGCTCTGAGGAGAGCGCTGCACTGCACCAGGTGTTTGCCATCATCCATCAGGCACACCTGCGGCCATCAGGCAGCCCTCTACAAGAAGTCTCCCAGAACACCACTCCGGGCTTCGACGTACTGAAGAACCCTGCCGTAAAGCTCTGACAAGCCCTCCAGCGGTCCTTGCATCCTGTTTATTCCCCAGTGTCTTATCTTCGTGTCTCTGTTTCCTCCCAAGACTCTCCCTCCGCGACTTCCACGGCCCCCCGCGTCTCCCTCGTCCCCAGCGACCTTCACGTTTTTCCCCCGGACCTCTCCAGCGATCTCCCCCCATGTCCCTCTACCTGGACCCCTCCTTTCGGACTCGACTTCCTGGATCTCGGACCCGGACTTCCTCGGACAACCCCTCTTGGATCACGGACTGGACTTTCTTGCCCGGGGCACGCACATTATTTCAACACCTCCTGGTCATTTACATATCGCACCACACATTGGCTAAGAACACTCACACATAGTTTATTCACACACCCCACTAACAGGACGCTTTTAGCGCCATACATTCCCCTCCCCCAATAAAACCGCCTTTTTGGATTTTGAAGTCATCCTGTGTCTGTCTGCCTTGGGTTTCGCCACACGGGTCGGGTTCTGGTGCGCGAGCATAACATCATCTTTATTACTGGACTATTATCCTAACGAATATCAGATGTTGCTCAGAGTTCATAGGTCGAGTTTCCTCTCGCCCTCCTCTTCCGGCTCATTCCCCATGACTGTCCCTTCAGGCATTTAGACCCTCAAATGAACTTCCCAGATGTTCCTCTGCCATCAACCAACAGACAATCACACGCCTTCACTAGCTCACACAGGAGAAGGCACTTTATGGCATCGCATGCTACACATGAGCCCCAGTCATTCAGCCAAACAACATCAACATGGCCGATACATGGTCAAAGATTAAGAGTCAGCAAAATTCATATATGAATTGCCCTCACAATCACCTCTTTTGATTACGTATAACCAATAAAAAATTGTGTAGAAAAACAGCAAGTGAAAACATGACAATGGATATCCATCCTGGGGAACATCTTACCTCACACAGAATAACTGAGGTCTGTGTGTCAGTTAGCCAACTGAAAAGCATCAGGTTTACATCAACACGCTCCATATAAGCCCCGCAGTCAGACAGAAGTCACAATTATCCCACGTCCTCTCGAGCCAAACATCTCACCCCACTCTTGACTCGCAATGAGTATAAGACTCGAGAAGTTATCTACACTAACTTGTGCAACCATATTACAACCCCCCAAACCCCCCCCCCCCCAGTGTTGACATTTGGGAAACCCCCATGTGAATGCTCAAATTCCATCTAAAAACACGGCATAGTCCCCAGTAATATTAAGCAATGATTAAAATGATGAAATAATAAATGGGAGATATAGTCATAACGCATATATGGAGATTGGTTACAGGCAGGGGCGGATCTACAGGGTGGCAACAGGGGTGGCAGCTGCCACCTCTGGGACACAGTCTTGCCACCCCTGTTGCCACCCCATTTATAAATCAGATAATATGTTTTTAAAGTATATTTTGTGTACATGCATGGTGAAGGTCAATGAGACCCGCACCAAACTCATCTCAAACAGAAGTCGCCGATTGAGAATCCCCCCTCCCCCTCACAGGCGCGGATCTACAGGGTGGCAAAGGGGTGGTAGCTGCCACCTCTGGGACACAGTCTTGCCACCCCTTTGCCACCCCAGGAAAAAATCTCTAGATCCACCACTGATTATAGGTGAACTAAGTAAGCATTAACATAAGGAAAATAAACCAATAACGCCAAATAAAAAGAAAGGATTTGGGGGAACCTACTCTATCAAGTGAGGTCACTGCAAATGCTTGCTAAAATCCTTATCGTCATCACAATCATAAGGTGGAACCCAGGGATCAGAATAATGTTTGACTTGTACAGCAATAAGTGCAGTCTTAATACAACATTTATGGGTCAACCCAATCATAAAAGCAATGATGAAAACAATAACGAAAAACAGGATAATACCCACAAACAGTGTACGGATGACGCACCCACAGATGCCAAGGGGCCAACCACTTCTGAAAAGGGTCCCACCCATGAACAGTATGTACATCTTCTTACCCCTTGTTCAGTATCACGTTTCAATTCTGATATTTCAGCATTGTTGCTAGTAATATATGCACAACGTTCAGTGGCGACCACCTTACGTACACCACCCTGTGAGGATAACAGAAGGTCCAACCCCAGCTACAATACTGTAACGTGCATGGGTAAGTAGACCCGTTGGTCCTTGACTAACGGGTCGGACGCTTTAGTCGAGCGGTCAGCGATGTCTCCCGCGGTGCGGGAAGTACGGGTTCGCGTCCCGGCCGCGGCAGTTCCTGTGGTTGCCCCCCCCCCCCGAATTCGCTACACTGGTGTCAGAAGTGGGATGGTGAGGCCGTGAGGTCATCGGAAGTGCGTGCACTCAGAGACGTGAGAGAGCTGATATGCTGAAGCGCGAGGACGCGCTTCCCGAAGGAGGGGCGTAGTGTAACGTGCATGGATAAGTAGACTCGTTGGTCCTTGACTAACGGCTCGGACCCTTTAGTCGACTGGTTAACGTTGTCGCTTGCGGAGTGGGAGACACGGGTTCGCGTCCCGGCTGTGGCGACAGTCTCCCAGACCGCCCCCCGAATTCGCTGCAATATGTATGGTGTGTTCTGATTCAGTTATGGGCTTACATTCTATATCGTTACTGCGATTAGCCGGCACGGCCAGAAACTCTACACGATATTGAAGCGCTGCATTTACCACTGATTGAAATTAAGATACTGTAGCGAATTCGGGGGGCAGCTCGGCCGGACCGTCACAGCCGGGACGCGAACTGACGGGCCGGGGCCGACTCGTGGAGACCTCACACAGGAGCGTGGTGCCAGCTTCGTCGAAAGCCACGTCCTCTAACTGCAACCCCGTGACAGCCGTCCTGAAATCCCGCACGTCCGGGTCGGCGGCCTGGTCAGCTGCCATACTGGCTTAGTCTTGACCCAAGTGGACGGCTCCCACAATGGCCCGGGAGAGGCAGTCGGCGACGAGGTTGGTTTTGCTAGCAACCTGCTGTATGTCCGTGGAGAACTCCGAGATGTAGGAGAGCTGTTGTTGCACCCCCCCCCACCCTAGGGTTAGGGCTTGGTCACGTGATCACAGCCTGGCCCACCACCACATGGGTTACATACGAATTTCAGCGCATTACTTTTCGTACGTTTTACTACGATCAGGGAATGAGGACAGCCTGGGTGGGGTTCGAAAGGTAGTGGATGAGGATGTAACGGGGGTCGCTGTTACAGTGTTGCTATCTTGTGGACACTCAAAAACCCATAAAATGGGACTGACAATTTATTGCAAGACAACACATCGTTCCCCTGAGACTACCCCATACTCCCAAACGGATTCCAGGACCTGCTCGCCTGCCTGCTGGCCTCATCACTACAAAGTACCCCAACGGTGCCTTATTGTTACCAGGCTCCATTAGATAAAGAAGGCTTCTCCTATAGCGTAGCAGCCAGAGGAGGCGCTAGTGCGGCGACTAGGACACATACCCACATCCGGCTTCCCACCTGCGGACACGGCCAATTGTGTCTGTAGGGACGCCCGACCAAGACGGAGGCAACGCTGGGATTCGAACCGGCGATCCCCGTGTTGGTAAAGCATCCTATAGTTACCTGTTAAAGTAGTTGAGTTGAGTTGAGTAAAGCGCCCCCTACCGTATGAAAGACAAATAACACCGAGATGTGACGTGTGACTCGGGGTTGGATACCTCGGTTCCTCATGCAGGAGTTTCAACCCTCATGCCTAAATCATAAAAAGGTAAAAAGTAAAACATACACGTGTAGACGATTGTGTGAATGTTTTTCCATGTCCTCTGGGAGGCGTTGTAACCTACTGAGGGACTGTCAGCTGACCGACACACACATATGAGATGTCTGTGAGCAGATGGCGCATTTCTGAATAGCAGGATTTCCAGATAACTGAATTTCCCCCACATATAATGAAAGTAGAGGCAGTCTGTTTGAAAACCGGGTAAAGTATTTCATTATGAATTTTAATCATTCCATTTTTTTCTCTTTAAAGCAGCGCTGAGTATCTACAGCCGAGTTCTGTCAAATCTGCCCACATGGACGCTTGCAGGAGAATCTGTGTGTTTCTGTGTAAATGCAGCCGTGCTCATATTGCCACTTCCGGTGTGGGAAGATGGCGGCGCGAATTCACGTTTGCGGCGGCCTCACCCAGCACCGTCCATGCAGTGTCTCTGCCCACGTCTGCGTCTAAGTTTGTCTTCGTTTGATGGCTGGGAGAGCTGGTGCTGGATCGGCTGGGAGAGCTTGGTCTGCAGCGTCCTGTGGGCCCGGGGACCACGGCCCTGCCTGGAGCTTCGCCCGAGGAGGAAACTCCGTGGGCGGTCTGACAGGACGCGGAAGCGGGGCAGGCTAAGCTAACTGCTAGCCCATGCAGACCGGCAGTACCGACAGTCATCCTGGCTGGCGTTCGTTCCCTTAGAAAGTGATTTTTTTTTGCGCTTAGTTTGGATATGTGTGTTAGTTTGGATATGTGTGTTAGCAGGGTCCAAAATTAACGTTTTGGCTTACCGGCCAAGGGGACTGGTAGATGAAAAAAATCTACCGGCCAAGCTCATTTTTTACCGGCCAAAATCATTAATAGCCTTTTTGTGCCATACATACTGTAACGTGCATGGATAAGAAGACACGCTGGCCGCTGGCTGGCGGGTCTGACCCTTTAGTCTAGCGGTTAGCGATGCCTCCTGCGGTGCGGGCGATACGGGTTCGCGTCCCGGCCGCGGCAGTTCCTGTGGTTGCGTTGTCCCCCGAATTCGCTACAATACGTTTTGAGTACATACCAATGAGAGAATAAGATAACGCAGCGAATTTGGGGGGGCAGTCCGGGAACCGCCACAGCCGGGACGCGAACCCGTGTCTCCAACTCTGCAAGCGACAACGTTAACCAGTCGACTAAAGGGTCTGACCCGTTAATCAAGGAGTCTACTTATCCATGCACGTTACACTACCCCCTTTCCTTCGGGAAGCGCGTCCGCGCGCTTCAGCATATCAGCTCCCTCACGCCTCTGGGCGCACGCGCTTCGGATGACCTCACCATCCCACTTCTGACACCAATGTAGCGAATTCGGGGGGCAGTCAGGGAACCGTCACAGCCGGGACGCGAACCATTACTTCCCGCTTCGCAAGCGACAACGTTAACCAGTCGCCTAAAGGGTCGTCGACTGGTTAACGTTGTCGCTTGCGGAGTAGGAGATACAGGTTCGCGATGTGGCGGTTCCCGGACTGCCCCCCGAATTCGCTACAGATTGTGTTGAATAAAAGCTTTTAAAAATGTGAGATCTGAAGCAAAAATGTTTTTATGCAAAATTAGTCAATGGTTATAAGATAAAATGTTACAAGTATGAGTTCATGTTTTATTTGCAGTATTACTGTAACTACTCGAGTGCTCCACACGCCCATCCCTAGTCCCAGACTACTTCTCACTCTACAGCATCCACTCTCTTTGCACCGCCCATGAAGTCTGGCCTCCTGCTCCTGACAGAGTCTTGGTGCCACAGATCAGCAGCACTGGTTGGGTCATACTCCCTGATCTCGGGAGATGACAGCTGCACCATCAGTAGATCCCAGAGTGTGTCTGAGTTGAGGTTGGACCGCCAATCAGTTTTAACCTGTTTCATAGAGTTGAAGCTAACACACAGCTAACGTTAGTGCAAGCTAGGTGTCACATACTAGTGCTAGCTGGCTAACGTTAGCTACAGCCAGCACTTTGTTTACGCTGTATAAGGATATTTTCAGGTGACAACTAAATTCACTTACTCGCACATCCGTTTGAAGTCGGAGAGTGGTCTGGCCTTCTTGCCAGTGGCATGCACAGTCCTAAACCTGTTCTGCATTCTGCTGCTGGTCTGCTCGGACATGCCTATTAGCGCCTTTACGGAGGATGTTGCGAGGACAGGCTCCGACTGAGCCCGAGAGGCCTTCATACAGGTGATGTGACCTCTGGAGGTCTCATGGTCCCTGATGGTTTCTACCTTCATTATCTTGTTACCGAGGACAAATGAACTGCTGCGGGTTTTGGCCTCCTGGCGACAGACGGAGCAACTCCTCATCATGGCCTGTGCGTTATACTCCAGCCAGCCTCTCGCACCTCCTTTATCGCCATACCTCCACTTTTCACTAAACTTTCTTTGTTTCGGTTTGGTGGTGATGGTGGCTTCTTCCTCCTCTTCGGGGCATGGTTGTCTTTTTGATGGTGGTTTTGCACCTTCTAAATATCGCCACATAACTGGTGTTGCTAGCTAATGTTTGCTAAAAGAATAGAGTAGGCCAGTACCGAGGTTGATAGGCGCTGCTGTCGTTTTTCCTCTGGAGTGTGTGCGTCATGTTACCCGCCAGCAGCGCCTAGCAACATTCTAATGCACTCTGATTGGTTAATTTCTGTTATTGCTGTTGCTGTTATTGTTCTAATGCACTTTGATTGGTTAGTTTCTGTTATTGCTGTTGTTATGTTATTGCTGTTGCTAAGGAGCGAGAGAGCAAGAGAGATGGGGGGGGGATTAAGTGGTTGGGGTTCACTTTTTTTTGTTACTGCCATGTGGCGGGTAGGCTCCTGAGATTTACTCGCCAATCAGAAAATCTACTCGCCTTTGGCGGGTGGCGAGTGTTAATTTCGGACCCTGTTTGTTAGCTTAGACATGTGTGTTAGCTTGGATATATGTGTTAGTTTGGATAAGTGTGTTAGTTTGGATATATGTGTGTTAGTTTGGATATATGTGTTAGTTTGGATATATGTGTTAGTTTGGATTAGTGTGTTAGTTTGGATATATGTGTGTTAGTTTGGACATATGTGTTAGTTTGGATATGTGTGTTAGTGTGGATATATGTGTTAGTTTGGATAAGTGTGTAAGTTTGGATATATGTGTTAGTTTGGATAAGTGTGTTAGTTTGGATATGTGTGTTAGATTGGATATGTGTGTTAGCTTGGATATATGTGTTAGTTTGGATATATGTGTTAGTTTGGATTAGTGTGTTAGTTTGGATATATGTGTGTTAGTTTGGACATATGTGTTAGTTTGGATATGTGTGTTAGTGTGGATATATGTGTTAGTTTGGATAAGTGTGTAAGTTTGGATATATGTGTTAGTTTGGATAAGTGTGTTAGTTTGGATATGTGTGTTAGATTGGATATGTGTGTTAGCTTGGATATGTGTGTTAGTTTGGATATGTGTGTTAGCTTGGATATGTGTTAGCTTGGATAGATGTGTTAGTTTGGATATGTGTGTTAGTTTGGATGTGTGTTAGCTTGGATATGTGTGTTAGTTTGGATATGTGTGTTAGCTTGGATATGTGTTAGCTTGGATAGATGTGTTAGTTTGGATATGTGTGTTAGTTTGGATATGTGTGTTAGCTTGGATATATGTGTCAGCTTGGATATGTGTGTTAGTTTGGATATGTGTGTTAGCTTGGATATGTGTGTTAGTTTGGATATGTGTGTTAGCTTGGATATGTGTTAGCTTGGATATGTGTGTTCTTGTAGTTCCTGGATGTGTGTTGTGTTTTGTGTTGCACTGGTGTGCGCTGGGGGAAACGACATCTCATACACGAAATGAAATGACAACGTGTTCCTGACGGTATTGTGTAGTAGTGCGGACACATTGTGGCCCACTGACAGCCTGACACTGAAGGGAGGAGAGACAGACAACGCGCGTCAGGGTTTGAACCCGTTTGTATTTATTGTGATATCGATACATAACAAATAGATCGACCATCATCATCTATTTAAATAATTCAAGTAAATAGACAAGTGTTCACTTTGTAGCCAGGTCTTGTGGCGAGGTGGACAGTGGATGTTAAGGGATATACATTCACCTTATGGAAATAAAATAATCACGTGCTAAAGATGAAATATAGTCCACGTTCAGAAACACAACACGTCATATCTGAGCGATAAATAGGACAACAAAAAAAAAAGTAAAGAGGAAAAAAAGTTCAAATTTTGTCATCAGGTGTCAACATTTACACAAACATACAGACTAAGATGTGTGTGTGTGTGTGGGGGGGGGGGTGCCATGGTGTACAGCAGAGTAATACATCCTTGATTGAACACTTAAAATATTTATTTACAAAGCTAAAACATCACGTGTGAGGAGCAGTCATGTGACGGTAGACGGTTCGCTCCCCTCGCCTACTCAAATAAATAAGAAATACACATTTCAAAAGGCTTCGACTGCGTACAAGGAGAACAACGTCACAACAGCCAACCAGGGCTTCACATTGAAAATAAATAACATCCAAACACACATTTCTCTCGGGTTCAACACATTAAGAAATGTTACATTCAGAAATGAGGTGTAAAAGGTTCAAATGAGACGGGGTGGCATAGGACAGCTTTACCGCGCCCCACCGTCTCCTCCGCTCGCCTCGATGGAAGTCATCTCTGATCCAACACCGCCTCACACCAAGAAGGCTCCGCTTAGTCTAGTGTGTCTTTATTTTGTCTCTCACATCACCTCTGGTGCATCTGTGGTGTAGCTACACACACAGCACCAACCTGGCTACCGCCGACTCATAGTGGGGGTGTGGATCAGAGGCGACCCACCTCATCACCACCGCCCTCCAGCATCCGTCCTGATCCCCTGAATGACACCAAGTTTCACCGGTCGGAGCACATGCCCTTCAGGGCCACGGCAGGCACCTTCAGGACGCTGTGGCCCCTGTTCCACAAAACCCCGTTTCACAAGAACGGTATATCCTAGCTAAAGAAAGAAAGAAAGGGCCCCACTGTAAGGTGGGAGGGCAGTCGTACTGGTGGTGCAGCCCTCACAGCGGCTCAGCCATCACATATTCACCCAACAACCAGCCAGCACTTCAGCAAGACCCCCAATTCAACAAGACCCCCCGACGTTTCAGACGACCAACGACGGCACAAAGACAACAGGAATGGAGAGACGGCACCTTGCTATTGCACTGAAGTCAGACCAGGCGCGGACACGTGGACAGGTCAGAAGGTCGTCCGGGCGTCTGAACTGTGGCCCACCAGAAAAAGGATTCACGGCGCGACACTAAATGAAGACGAGAAAAGCTGAAATGACGTGGCACGAGCAAAAACATCTGAGAAGCTCCCGTCAACACTGCTTCTGTGGAGGAGGCCGGTTAAACAGTCTGAATGTGGGGTAAAAAAAAAACAACCTTAAAATTCCTCCAGAGTGCATTCAGACCCCCGACAAATGGAAACCAAATCTCACGTGTAGTGAAAATCGATGTGAAGAAAATTAATGATTTCCCCCTCCCCCCACATTTAACATCTGTTTACTGGATTTAACGTTTGTTTCCTCAAACAACTCAAATTAGAAATAAATAAAATAAAGCACTCATTTTCAAGTAAGAGTTTCGGTTTACGGTGGAATGTTCTTCACAAACGCTGCAGCTGAGAAGACGTTCGAGTCCACCAACATCAAACCGGGTCCATCCTGACATGGAGCTGACTGGAGAGCAGCGGCCGTGTCCAGGATTGGGAGAAGTCTTGGGTGGTGGGTCTCCTCACCCTCCATGCTTCGATGGGGGCCACCGTAGACACAACTCCACGACGCACCGCCAACACCCACCCAACACTGCAGCAGGAGTAACGTCTTCTCACCGCATGACTTGTTAAAAGGAAACCATACGTCAAAGAGAAGAGCAGTTTAAATTCAGTTACAGCTCACAACAGGAGAAGAGGAAAGTGGCCCCAGAATGAAACGGGTTTTTGATAAAAATTGGAAAACAACTGAAAAACAGGTCCAAATAAGTTTAAAGAATAAAAAAACATGGCAATGCTTTATATTTACTGCACGCAGTACGCGTTAGTTATTGAGTAATAAGGCTCTTGTGAGTATGTTTTCTCCCCGTTAAAGGTTTATTTTAGGGAGTTGTTCCTTATCCGATGCGAGGGTCTCAGGACAGGATGTTGTGTTGCTGTTGTGGTCACAGAGGCAAATGTATAATGTGTGATAATGGGCTGTACAAATAAAATGGACTTATGAGTCTTTATAAAATGCGTATTAACATTATTATGTGTTAATAAGACTATATAAGCATCAATAATAGCACCATCAACATGATTTCGGGCCACCAGGTGGCGCTTGGAAAACATGCAACCCCTACTTTTTCACTCGTCTTCGGTTGTAAATCCAACCGAAGACGAGTGAACACAACCCTCCATGACTACAAGTTATTAAAAGAATTTGGATAGTTCACAAAATGCGGAACTTACGACTTATAAGGGTGTTATTACCTATTAATTAATGCTTATTATGGTCAACACATAATAATGTTAATAAGCATTTTATAAGAACTCAGATTCTTATGCATTTCATAATTATATTATATTATATATAATTATGATACATAACTTAACATAATATAATTATATATAATATATACAATTATAATTTATGATAATATCATATATAAATGATATATAATTATAAATATAATTACATCTAATTATATTGTCTCTTAGAGTTAACCGTTAATTAATGCTTGGTACATGCACTTAATGTAAAGCGTTACCAAAAACAGCGCAGTGGATGAACAGATATCAGTCGAAGTTAAACTAGGGTTTAAAGTCCTCAGCAAAATGCAACTCGTTGTGTTGGGTATATATTAATATGTCTGACGTGTAGCTATATCCATGTTGGACTTTCAGATCAGAATTCATATTTGAGCTTGATTCCTAATGATCACCGTGTCTACACCAGACAAGGGGCAGTCATCGGAAAACACTGACTATCACATAAAGAGAAAGCAGAGGTGAGTAATGTGCAATGTGCAAAACACTGACAGAGGATCGTTCGCCTTCTGAGGGGCTGGTTTCTCAGAACCACCATAGTGCTCAAGGTAACGGTCCCATTGTAAGCAGGAGTACATCTCACACCAGCAGTCTGAGAGTGTACGTTTTAGTTGGTTATGTTTCTGCACTACAAAGCTGTGGCAGTGTGGGAAAACTTTCAGTTTGTCAAGCCTTGTCAGTCACTCTTAAAACGTCTTGACAACATCGTTTGAACCTTCTCATTGAAATTCTGTAAAAGCACTGGGCCGAAGGCCAAAAGTCACATGTCTCTCTAACGTAGGTGGATGCGATGAAGACTTTTTCCTAATGATCTATGAGCGCTACAACCTGTACTGACACCGGCCACCTCCAACCTCCAGATGTGGCCCAACCTCCAGATGTGGCTCAGACATGGAAAGGCAGTGATGAATCATGAAACGACTCGGGGGGCCACACAGCAGGATCCTCATGCCATCCATTATCCAAAATAGTTGTTCCCAGATTCCCATGATCCCCGCCGAGGCCGCTGACACACCAGGCAACTTTTGGGGGGACAACTGTTGAACAATATCTCTCGACACTGATGTGTCAATAATAATGAAATATCTTATCAGCTTGGAGGACATTTGTGTACTTTTTCCCCACCCGTGCCTGCCTTTCTCTGGGAATGTTTCCCATCTACATCTCCGAAAACAACCAGATCATCCACCTTCCTTACAGGACCGTGGAAACTGGAACAGTAAGAACATTCATGTCTGCTCTCTCTCTCTCTACCCTTTGAGCCTCCAACTTCAGCCTTTAGCTTCCTTTCTTAGCATTTCAAGAGGAATACTTCCCTCCATCCGTCTCATACTTTGAACTACACTAGAGTAAGGGAGTACTTATCCCTACGTCCTTACAAACACAATCAAATACATTACTGTATATTCACATCCAACATCTCACTGTAGTCTGAGCCTCGACAAAGTCCAGCTCCTCTCTTACCTCTACTGCCGAGGCAGCATGCACGTAAGAGACTGCGGTTTGTGTAGCTTAGATTAACATCGGACTTCCACGTGACACAACGTCTTCATATGTAAAGGCCGATTTTGCTTCTCTTATGTTCTCCTGTCTCTTAAGTTCAATTCTCCAAGAGATGCAAAACGGTACATATGGAAGAAAAGCCACATTTCTCCATTACACATGATGCTACACAGGGACTTCAAGATGATAAACCTCCATTCACTGAAGGGTTAGGGTTACGGGACATGCTTACTGCTTTTGTTGTGAGGCTCTTTGCATTCTCTAATGACTTGAATGGAAAGAAAAAAAGCAAAACAAAAACAAAAACACCAGCTGTCCCTGATATTCTGCAGGTCTCTCTGGAGTCCCAACAACAGGAAAAACCAAGAAGAGCAGCAGCTTCCTTCCACCGGCCGCAGCCAACTGTAACGTTCACTGGTCCAACACAGGGTTCAGTGGAACTTCTCCTCATAAATGTCCTTTGACCCACCGACTGGAACCCATCTCTGCCCGTCACTTAGCCAACCAATGGGACTTGAGGTGAACTCTATTAAGCACTCAGCCAGCCAACTGGGGTTAAGCTTAATCCTGTCCATCACCTAAACAACCAATGGGAGGCAGGATAAGAGTCCTCCAAGAGTGAGAAAGGAGTGTTCTTAGAATTTCAATATACATTGAACTCATTCTGCAACACCTCGCTCATCGCTGAAAGGGGGAGGTGGGTGGGGGGGTGGGGGTCCTCCAAATTCAGAAGATGGATTTTCTCTCTTGGATTTCATTTATGGACCTTCCAGTTCCTAAGGAGGTGAATCTTCCAGGCTGGAGGGTCGAGAGAGGAGGTGGGGGACCGGTCAACGGAGGAGGTCAGGAGGAGCCTCCCTGCCCCTGCTTTACCCTCTGCCATCCACACCTTCAGACCCACGGACAGATACCCTGCAGGCAAGATGACAGTTTCATGTTTTCTATCATTAGGACAAACAGACAGGATTTAAATACCAAAACATATACTCAGATCAGGGCTGTGCGACATGATGCTATGTATCATGTGAGGATAGAAAACGTCGTGTGGACGTGGTTTGGGTGTGAAAAGTTTGACACGGATCAGAAAACCGTATTTTGCAAAGTATGCCGCACGCCGGTCCCCACAACAGACGCCAACACCACGAGCCTCTTTTACCACCTACGGTAGAATCCCGCCAAACAGCACGGACAGTCTACTCGAGAGGCGCAGAGGAACCGCGGGCTCAGGACAAACCCCAGACTCCCGCTGCAGGAGGCTTTAGCCCCCAGCGTACTGTGTGCCAAAGAATCCCAGCGATGGAAGGGGACAGCGACTGCTGCTGGAACTTACATCTGCAAAGACATGGCCCGTGTACACAGTCGAGAAACGGGGGTTTGGTGAGTTGGTGCGAACACTCGACCCAAGGTGCACAGTGGCAAGCCAAAACACTTCACTCAAGTCGAGTTGCCTCGTTTGTATCAAGAGTGTCGGGCCAAACTAGAGGAGCAAATCCCCAACGTATGTACAACTGTTACATGCTTAATTGAAAATGTGCACAAAGGTCCCTTTCCATGTGGTGCTTTTATATAAATATTTATGACTTGGATTTACAGAAAATGTGCTGTATCGTGTTATGGGTCATTATGGTGATACGAATGACCTATATCATGACATATATAATTATCATGATATGAATGACATATATCATGACATATATAATTATCATGATATGAATGACATATATCATGACATATATAATTATCATGATATGAATGACATATCATGACATATATAATTATCATGATACGAATGACCTATATCATGAGATATATAATTATCATGATACGAATGCTATATCATGACATATATAATTATCATGATATGAATGACATATATCATGGTATATATCGTTATCATGATATGAACAACCTATATCATGATATATATCGTTATCGTGATATGAATGACATATATCGTGGTATATATCGTTATCTTATGAACAACCTATATCATGATATATATCGTTACTGTGATATGAATGATCTATACCATGATATACGTATATCGTTACTGTGATATGAATGATCTATACCATGATATACGTATATCGTTACTGTGATATGAATGATCTATACCATGATATATATCGTTACTGTGATATGAACGACCTATATCGTGATATATATCGTTATCGTGATATGAATGACCTATATCATGATATATATCGTTACTGTGATATGAATGATCTATATCATGATATGTATTGTTATCATGATATGAACAACCTATATCATGATATATATTGTTACTGTGATATGAATGACCTATATCGTGATATGTATTGTTATTATGATATGAATGACCTATATACTGGTATGAGATTTTGGTCATATCGCACAGCCCTAACTAAAATCGTTTTATTTTGTGTACGTGGGTGTGTGAGGGGAGGGGCTGGGGAGGGGGGGTTCAGGAGCATAATACTGCACAACTCTTCAATACTTTAAGGAATCACTGCCACCACTGCAAAGTATAATAATAATAGTAATAATAGCTGCTGCCAGCTATTATTTAATGTCGTATAACATGCAGATGATGCTGGAATTAGAGGTTATCAGGAGTTTAGCATGTCATCAGCATAGAACCAAGCGTAGAAATCAGCCGAATTCAGATATGTTACATCTCAAATTATCTGAATTCCTAAAACGCCATAAAACACAGATGCTGTCTCAGGTGTTAACGGGCACACATGACCTTTAGTAGAATTAGGATGTTCTCCTTCACACTCACAAACGACAAGAAAGTAGTTAGAGGAGGTTAAAGCTAAATACTGATGTTCCCTGTCACCTCAGTGGCTTCACCAGCAACACTCCTTCAACACGGTTCATATAGGGGGCGGGGAGCCACCATGACCATACCTCTGTTGCCTTCCCATGCACACACAGCAGACAGAGCGAGAGCCTCACTCCTGGATTTCTGTCAAAGCCACACAGCATGCAGCCTTCTCCTCCTTACTGTGGGCCGGCCCGTCGTGGCACAGCGTGAGCGACTGGCTGCCGCCGCCGCCGCCGGACACGCTGCGGCTGCGACTGGTCAGCTTCTTCAGCTCGCTGGCAAACGAAATGCCTCTCTTCTTGTCCTCACGCACCATCTGGGAGTAAAAAAAACCCCACAATATATACTTGTGTGCGATTGAAACATGCAAACAACCAACCAAACGACATGTTAGTTGTTAGTCAACACATTAGTCTTTTTTTTCAGGAGATTTTACCTTTATTGGACCAGGTGATCAAGGACAACATTAATTGCAAAGACAGTAAGGCGAAGGATTAAAGGTTGTGAGATGAGTGGGATGAAGCCGTTGAATAAATAAATAAACACCATAAAATGCAGTACACAATATGACAGAAATAGTAGAGTGCATAAGGACATGTACGTACAATGGCAGACAGACAAAACTCATCACATATGGCCGGAACACTACAGTAAATAGCGTAAAAACAGACAAACAAGCAAAGCAAACAGGAGTAAAACACATTTACAGAGGCGGACATCGGTAAAAACAAGCCCCGTAAGCAGTTGTTAAAACACTGGCAAGACAGAGCGGTAAAACAGGACAGTTCATTGAAATATAAAAGCACAGTATGCTAAGATGAAACGTTCCACGTCGCAGGACAACTGAAGCGCTCGCCACTCAATTTCTGAGTGACAACCACAAAACAACAAGTGTGTGTTAGTGACTATATGTCATAACTTATGCGCAGTAGTTCAGCCGTCGGTGATGACATCACAGCAGTAAGGGCGAGTAGAGGAAGACGCACACATGCACACAAGCCAGGTCTTTACAGGGTGTACAAGTCTCTAGTGCTGCACAGCACCATCACTGAGGCTGGGGCTACCTGCTCCTTGAGTTTGAGAATGAACTTCCCAGCGCCTTTCCAGCGGCTCTGGGCTTGATAGACGCACTCTTGGTCCAGTAGGACACGTTGCAGGGGCTTGGCTGCAGAGGACTTCTTAGAGCCTGCCTCCTTGGTCACTTCCTCCATCAGAATATAGTCACTGGGGTTTGGGTTGGACAGGATGCTGTAGGAATACTTGGCCTTTGACAGTGTCTAGGGGAGAGAGGGTGAGAGAGGAACAGATGAGAAACAACTTCATGGATCACTTCTGGTATATCTCTCTTGGTCATTCTTTGTGTATGCCCACTCTATAACTCTACATCAGAGATTTTGGAGTGTATCCCAGCATGCATTTTGAAGGCAGGCCGAAACCTTGGACAAGCAAAAAGTCCATCATAGGGCCCCCAATTGTATCTGGTCAAATACCCCACTCTTCTGAGTCATCCCAGTCGCTGCTCCACCCTCTCTGCTGATCCGGGGAGGGCTGCAGACTACCACATGCCTCCTCCGATACATGTGGAGTCGCCAGCCGCTTCTTTTCACCTGACAGTGAGGAGTTTCACCACGGGGATGTAGCCTGTGGGAGGATCACCCTATTCCCCCCAGTCCCCCCTCCCCCCCAACAGGTGTCCCGACCGACCAGAGGAGGCGCTAGTGCAGCGACCAGGACACATACCCACATCTAGCTTCCCACCAATAGACATGACCAATTGTGTCTGTAGGGACGCCCAACCAAGCCAGAGGTAGCAAAGGGATTCAAACCGGTGATCCCTGTGTTGGTAGGCAATGGAATAGACTGCTACGCTACCCGGACGCCCCCCGCTGGATTTCTGACCATTACCGCCCGCACCCGCAATGTGCTTGTTGACTCCTGCGCTTGTCGACTCCTGCCCGCTCCTGCAAACATTCTGACCATTCAGGCCCGCACAGTAGAATTCCATTGACTTTATGTCTTCTCCCGTCCCGCAGGGAAAACACATTACTTTACTGTGTACTATTAATACGGGGATGCATACCTGTCGGTAATAACGGAGTGAAATTACGTTCTAGTGCAATATTTACATTGATACCAGTGCATAATTACACTGATAATAGTGCAATATTTACATTGATACCAGTGCATAATTACATTGATACCAGTGCATAATTACACTGATAATAGTGCAATATTTACATTGATACCAGTGCATAATTACATTGATACCAGTGCATAATTACACTGATACTATAGTGCAATAGTTACATTGGTACCAGTGCAATAATTACATTGATACTAGTGCATAATTACAGATCTTCTAGTACAATAAGTACACCTATTCTAGGGCAAAATTAAACTGTATTTATTTGAGTTATTATTTTAGAACCTATGTTGTTTGTTGTGCTGAGGTTGTTTTATGTTTCTCTGTGTCTTTAACGCACTGATCAGGAGTAGCGCTCCTCTATTCTTTTCTCCTCTGCAGTCATACATGACACTTTGCTGTATAATAATAATATAATAATAATAATTACATCAAAAATACTGCACCGAACGCAACAGTTTTGAAAATAAATTATACAACAAAAGTAATATTAAAGTATTTTAAATACTTTTATTATTAAATAATAAAATACAGAAAGAAAAATAAAAAATAAAATAAATAAAATGCAACCGAAAAACGAATCGACTGCTTTGCAACAAAGTTTTTTTATTCATCTGATTAAAAATAAAATAAAATAAATAAGAGCAGCAACATGTTGGCTCCACGGTCAGTGACAAACACGACATGGCCAACTAGCAGTGACGCGTCTATTCCAAACCCACAGAGCTTCCCCAACAGCAGGTTTCTGATGGCCTCTCCTGGTTCTGACACACCATCTTCGAAGGGAGCTGCAAACACCACCCTTGAAACGAGAGTGAAATGTTTGTTTGTGTAATGGACGGTGCTGGCTATGAATGATGTGTTGTGGTGATCCTCAGTCAATATACACAGCCATGTTTCCGTGATGGGCTTTATCGCCGTTGCCATGACGCCTGCAGGGCCTGAGCTCTCTCCTCCATATGTCAGGGTACAGTGGTTGGATGAGGCAAATCATCTTTTACATCACATTTGTCATATTTAGTGACTACATTAACAACATCTTGAACTACGTCAACAAAGTCTTCCCCGGCGACGACGTCATACGGCCGAATGTCTCCACAGCAAAGTGCGACACATTTCTGATTACATCTTGTTGATACGTGCAGGGAGAAGAGCTTTAGCTTTGAAAGACAGCTTACTCTGACTGGGGAGAATGGAGCAGGTGTGTCACCTCAACCCAGAGGTGCCGGACTTGTGCCCGCTGGACATCAACACTTTTGCACATCTGTCACAGCTAACACAGTCCAGTTCTTTACCATCTCTGTCCGTCACAACTGAGACATTTTTCGAAATACCAGACTTGCTTGCTTTGTTTTTGTATTGTGATGACCAACTTTGAGTTTCTTCTCAACTTCATGTGTTGACTCCATCTTTCTTGTCAGCGCTAGTTAAATTGCGGCACCCGCAGTTTGTTTTTTGACCTGCCCGCAGCTAAGTTAAAACCGCCCACTCCCGCGAGATTTACGTTGGGTCTCGTGGGATCCTCTAATTTAGAGTCTGTTGTTGACTGAACATGCATGTCTTAGGAAGAAAACCCAGGACCCTCATCTGTCCTGATGAAAGACAGAGGTTTGAGACACAAAAAGGGAAAATCAATCAATAGCAACCTGTTTTCTCTTCTGACCTGTTGTATGATGTCCTGAGCGGTGCTGTAGCGCAGGGCCTTGATCACTGTGTGAGGCTGCTCCGGGGACACGTCATGCACCTGGACAAAGAACATCTCCTCCTCTCCTCCTCCGTCTCGGCCTCCCACGGTGACCTCTTCCTCTCCCTCCACCACGGCGTTCATCTCATTACAGCTCTGCCACAATTCCACCAAAATGTCCACAATCATAATCTGTGTTGTGCCAAGTCAACACCAGTACACACATCACTCACCGGGTATGTGTAAACAGGGTCAAAGGTCAGGTCTACACTCTACAGAGTGAATCTGTTATAAATGTGTTATAACAAAAGCGTCAGGCGCCAAACGGCCTACAAACTAAGTTGGCCAGACAAGACTAAATGATGGAAATCAGTATCTACCGGTCTCATAGAGGTGGTTATCAGCTTGCTGTATCTGGCCAAGTACCCCACTCTTCCGAGCCGTCCCGGTCTCTGCTCCACCCCCTCTGCTGATCCGGGGAGGGCTGCAGATTACCACACGCCTCCTCCCATACATGTGGAGTCGCCAGCCACTTCTTTTCACCTGACAGTGAGGAGTTTCTCCAGGGGGACGTAACACGTGGGAGGATCACACTACTCCTCCCAGTTCCCCCTCCCCCCTGAACAGGCTCCCCCGACTAACCAGAGGAGGTGCTAGCGCAGCGACCAGGACACATACCCACATCCGGCTTCCCACCCACAGACACGGCCGATTGTGTCTGTAGGGACGCCCGACCAAGCCGGAGGCAACACAGGGATTCGAACCGGCGATCCCTGTGTTGGTAGGCAACGGAATGGACTGCTACGCTACCCAGACGCCCCTCAAACCCGTAATTATGTACATTTCTATATCAAGAAGAATGACACAGTGTCAAAGACTCTTGGTTCCAGAGGGCTGACAGTTAAAGAGGGTGCTTTCTACATGTTTGGATTCCATAACCTGAACACTGTGTGTGCAGCTACCACAGTGATGTGCCACCTCACAACTACTTAAGGCCACAATTAGCTTTCTTATTCATTACTTTTACTTTGTGAGTAAGAGTTCATTCATATATTCCATCCATCCATCATCCAAGCCGCTTATCCCAACCGGGGTCGCAGGGATGCTGGAGCTTATCCCAGCAGTCATTTGGCAGCAGGCGAGGAGACACCCTGGACAGGCTGCCAGTCCATCGCAGGGTCCACACACACACACACACACATATACATGGGGACAATTTAGTATGGCCGAGTCACCTGACCTACATGTCTTTGGATTGTGGGAGGAAACCGGAGCCCCCGGAGGAAACCCACACAGACACGGGGAGAACATGCAAACTCCACACAGAGGATGACCCGGGACGACCCCCTAAGGTTGGACTAGCCCGGGGCTCGAACACCGGACATTCTTGCTGTGAGGCGACCGCGCTAACCACTGTGCCATCATGCCGCCAAATATATAAATATCCATATCAATTCATCTATACATATATATATATATATATATATATACATAAAATAGTATACAACATTGCTTAAGCTGTTGAGAAGTCAGATTTGGTCTAGATTTTACATCTAGACAAAGATGTTCATAATATCGCCACAGGGGAGCAGTATGGCCTACATCATGAGCCACTGAGGGAGTGTTCTTATAGCTTTTACACAGGGTAAGGATCGGCTGATAATGTCAACTAATGAGCAACGATTCGTCTCTGCTACATAACGGTCCCCTGTTTTCACTGTCACTTTAAGATGCCAAGGTTCCCACTCTTTTTAGGAAATTTATTTCCAGGACCTTTCAAGGACATTATCCATGACTTTCGCTAGGATCTGCCTAGCAGCTGTTGTTCATGGAAGGTCATGTCATTCAGTGGAAGCCTCACCAAGAACCCATATTTTGATTTTGAGATACTTTATTGATCCCTGTAGGGAAATTCTTCCTCTGCATTTAACCCCTCCTAGCAGTGTAGGTAGGAGCAGTGGGCAGCCGCCGTGCAGCACCCGGGGACCAACTCCAGTTCGTCTTGCCATGCCTTGCTCAGGGGCACAGACACAGGTATTAACCCTAACATGCATGTCTTTTTGATGGTGGGGGAAACCAGAGCACCCGGAGAAAACCCACCGCAGACACGGGGAGAACATGCAAACTCCCTACAGAGGACGACCTGGGATGACCCCCAAGGTTGGACAACCCCGGAGCTCGAACCCAGGACCTTCTTGCTTTGAGGCGACAGCAGTAACCACTGGGCCACTGTGCCACCAAATATGCACGGACAGGCAGACTGACCGACACACAAACACATACGTACGCACAGCATTCATCGTACAATTATCATTTGATCACTGAGTTTCACTGAAACGTCTGCGTTTGTGATCATGTTTCTCATCACGGCGGCAGGAGGACATTAGTTTAAGGGTTCATTCATATGTGGGTGCAACATAAGAGACATTCGACTCTGTGGCATACCAAAACACCTATGTGTGGGGGTGGTTGGGGGTGTATGTTGAACCACAGTCTCTAAATACACTTGGTCACTATCAGCTGGTCACTGAACATATGTGACCTCTGCACTAATCAGGACATTAGATCAACCTGATCGTATTCCATGACCGGAAAACTAGTCCACACATTCCCATGTTTTCCAGCTCGTCTGGGCATCTCGGGTGTGTTCTTGCTACAGAGCCATCTAAACTTAAGTCTGGAAGTAGGTTTAGATACTGCTGCAACAGCTGTGCACGGTACCTCCTCTCTTGTTTTCAGGCATATCCGTCCTACGTATCCCTCCTCAGCGTTCCAGCTGTTGACGAGCCTGAAGACCTCCTCCTCGGGAGCTAGGGGGCGCTGCTGAGGGCAGCGCCGCGCCTCACTGCGTTCCTTCAACAGAGGAAGCTTCTCTTCACACAAGAAGTACTCCGATGGATTTCCTGCCGTTGTTAGAATCTAGGAGAGGTGGGAGGGAGGGATGTCAGTGTGAGAAGTGTGTGAAATGTAAACCTGTATCTCTCAAACACACACACACACACACACATAGGGACAGTTTAGTACGGGTGAGTCACCTGACCTACATGTCTGGACTGTGGGAAGAAACCGGAGCCCCCGGAGGAAACCCACACAGACACGGGGAGAACATGCAAACTCCACACAGAGGACGACCCGGGACGACCCCCAAGGTTGGACTACCCCAGGGCTCGAACCCAGGACCTTCTTGCTGTGAGGCGACCGCGCTAACCACTGTGCCGCCCACATTTGGGAGTCTCTAAATGTAAAAGCCTGAACGTGTGTGCGAATGTACTGCCAGTGACAGCGTGTGCACACGATTCAGTCGTAAAACAACAACAGACGCTCCGTCTCCATGACCGACCGTGTCCAGTAGCTGTTTAGCGGTGGTCTGCTCGCTGACACAGACCACGGAGAAGGGCTCTGGTCCTGGAGCTCCATGCACCGTCACTCTGTGCTGCTGGGAGGCTCGCTTCTCCTCTGAACCGAACAGCTGACATACACAAGCAAAGGCAGCGTTAGTGGCGGCATGCTTCTTAAAACTATTTTTTACAGTATTTTCTGTATTTTACTTTTAAATTTTACTTATTTAAAAGTTTTATTTTATTATTTTTTTATTCATTATTAACATTTATTTTTACTTATTTTAACCCAGCCACTGAGGATGGAGTAAAATAAAATTAAAATTACTTTTAAAAATGTATTTATTTTATTCATTGTTATTATTTTTTTGATTTTAAATTTTATTTTACTTTTAAATTTTACTGCAATTTCAGTCTTGATAACTAGCCTTACTGAGACAGAATCAAATTCCTTGTGCAGGTCTACTTTTGACAGTTCTTATAACGTACAGTCACCAGCTGAAATAAAGGAGTATTAAAAGAACTGCCTGCAGGACAACCAGAATTTCAAGTCTAAGACATGTAGTACAGCTCAGTGGTTCTCAATCAGGTCCTCACGCACCAGCAGCACTGCAGGCCTCTTGCGGGCAGGTAGGTGGTTACGTTCACCGGTTGTCGCGGGTCCGAAACAGATGATGTGAAAACAAAAGCAGGTGCTGCAACACCCGCCACAGCAGGTGAGTGTGATTTACTGGCAGGGTCAGGGGTCCCCGAGGACACGTTTGAGAACCACTGGCAGAGATAATGAGTTCAGCTCAATCCAGTCCCAAAGCAAGGACACGTCTTACCATAGATGAGGGAATAGTGCCCCCTGTGGGGCCCTCCTCTGTCCTGCGGCTGTAGATGAACAGGCTGGAGACCTCTAGTGGCTCGTTGTGCTGTGTCCTCAACTGGATGTGTCTGTAACCTGAAACATGCACAAATGCACAGACACACACACACAGAGACACACACACAGACACACTAGTTGTCAGAGGAACGATATGAAAAGACAACCTGTGACTTTTTTTTTTACCTTTGCTGCAAGAATTGAGTCCTTCCACTCACTTTGATGCTTAATGAAAGTTTAGTTTCATATTCTTTTTCTTTTTTTTTTTGGACCCCCCCCCCCCCTTTCCCCCAGTTGTATCCGGCCATACCCCACCCTTTCGAACCGTCCCGATCGCTGCTCCACCCCCTCAGGCGATCCGGGGAGGGCTGCAGACTACCACATGCCTCCTCTGATACATGTGGAGTCGCCAGCTGCTTCTTTTCACCTGACAGTGAGGAGTTTCACCAGGGGGATGTAGCGCGTGGGAGGATCACGCCAGCCCCCCCCCCCCCCCCCGAACAGGCACCCCGACCAACTAGAGGAGGCGCTAGTGTGGCGACCAGGACACATCCACATCCGGCTTCCCACCCGAAGACATGGCCAACTGTGTCTGTAGGGACGCCCGACCAAGGGATCGCCGGATTCGACCCGGCGATCCCTGTGTTGGTAGGCAACAGAATAGACCGCTACGCCACCTGGACGCCTATATGCTTTTCTTCTGTTTTTAAACGGATGCCTTCCTTCAGAGCATGTTGTAATGAATGAGCAGGTAAATGCATTTACAGCGGTTCTGTTGCCTGTGGACATGAGGTACACGAGGGATAAAGTGATACGGTTCAGTGGTGTTGTTCTGTGGTGTTGTCTTGTTCTGTGGTGTTGTCTTGAGAAATGTTCTCTACACTTCAAAAACTGGTTTTATCTGCTGCTTTTCACAGAAACATGTCAGAGGGGGTCTAGACTTACTGCTTCTAACACTCGAGGTAATTCAACCAAGAAGCCAAAACTGAGTCAATGACATGGGACATCCTTGTCTTGTGAACATGCTGCTTGGACACTGCGGCTCAGCAAAGTCGGGAATCACCAGGTGAGTCGAGTGTTTACTGGACTCGACTTGGTTCGGCGGCCTTTTCATGGCAGCTGTTTTTCCGTGTTTTAGACCCCCGTAACATAAAAAAAAAACCTTTGTATAAACGTTCCTGTCTACAACATGGCTACTCTCTCGAGGTCCCCACCTGGTTTGAGGGCCTTCAGGGGAAGGGTCCTCTGCGCAGTGGTCTGGGAACTATTGTTCTCCACCACGGCGATCCGTAGGAAGCACATCTCCTCAAAGTACACGGAGAACTGGAAGTGCTCGCTCCACATGGGGTTGAGCGTGTTGCGGTGGATCGGCTTGGTGCGAAAGTGGCAGTTGTCGACAGGCATGCCCAGGACGTCCACCTCAATGCACGGGCTTCCGGCACTGTTGCTCGGGCAGACATTCTGACCAGAAACGATCTGGGAGAGGGCCGCCGAGGAGCGGAATTAGAAAAGGAGGGCAAAGAACAGAGGAGGAAGTGAAAAGAAAGGATATGTGAGTTGACAGAATCACAAACGAGTAACACAACCATGTCGAGTAGACTTTAGTTTACACACCTGTGTCTGACAAGCACTGCTGGATCCTTTTAACATAATCCCCCCTCTCAAATATAATCCCCCTCTCACATCAAGTGGGGTTTAGGGCCATTTGATAAAACGGTCTGACAGCAGGTACGAGTGAGCAATAAGCCAAACAAAGAAACTGTGAGGTTGCTCTGAACTGCCCATCAAGACTACTTCACCTCTCTCTCTCTCTCTCTCTCTCTCTCTCTCTCTCTCTCTCTCTCTCTCTCACACACACACACATAACATGCACACAAACATATGGAGTCTCAGGGCCTCCTGTGTAGACAGTTTTCACAGTGCCTCAGAGGTCAGACAAGCTTTTCCAGGGCTGAGCTGCACCTCCCCTTTATTTAGCCTGTAATGCACCAGTTTACACAGGGAAAAGGGGGGGGGGTATCAATTTAGTGCAAAAAATAAAAATGTCACAACACAATGCCGTGATGATTTAAGTATTGAAGCATTTCCCCTGAATCACAATGCTGAAGAGCAATGAACAGATGCTGTGAAGAGGACTCGTGTAACGATTTCGACATGTCTGGATGCTGAATTAGAATTGTTTGAATGTTTATTCAGGTAAGCATTTTAAACTTTCGTACTACAGGGGGCTACAAATAACTACTTTTTGTTGTACATTTTCATTGGATTATTGTAGTGTTCAAATTTAATTGCGGATAAGAGACGATGGAGCCTTGAAAAAAAAAATCATCTCATCTCATCTCATCCCATCATCAGCCGCTTCTCTGGCGTCGGGTCGCGGTGGCAGCAAGCTAAGTAGGGCACTCCAGACGTCCCTCTCCCCAGCAACAACCTCCAGCTGCTCCTGTGGGATGCCAAGGCCTTCCCAGGTCAGATTGGACATGTGGTCCTTCCAGTGAGTTCTGGGTCTACCCAGGGGTCTCCCCCCAGTTGGATGTGCCTGGAAAACCTCCAAAGGAAGGTGCCCAGGAGGCATCCTAATCAGATGCCCGAACCACCTCAACTGGTTCCTTTCGACGCGAAAGAGCAGCGGCTCTACTCCGAGCTCCCTCCAGATGTCCGAGCTCCTCACCCTATCTCTAAGGCTGAGCCCAGACACCCTACGGAGGAAACTCATTACAGCCACTTGTATCCCCGATCTCACCCTTTTGGTCACTACCCAAAGCTCATGACCACAGTTGAGTGTTGGAACGAAGACTGACTGGTAAATTGAGAGATTTGCCTTCCGGCTCAACTCCCTCTTCACCGCAACGGTCGGGTACAACTAACAATATTGTGATTGTGAAAAATCATAATATGCAGCAAATTGGCACTAATATCCATCCGTTATCCAAACCGCTTATCCTGCTCTCAGGATGCTGCAGCCTATCCCAACAATCACTGGCACTAATATTGTAATGTCAAATCGGGAGTTACCTGCCAACCCCCAGCGGTTTATCATGTAACAGGATGCAAAACCTTCATGAGAAACTTGGGCCAACAAAGGTAAGACAGTAGGAACATTTCTGTTTCCCAAAAAAAGTAAAACGGTCACACTTTGATTTATAATTTACAAAAACCAAAGCCATTAATTCTGCAGAATGACTCAACAAATTTTTCTTCTCCCAGAGAAGGAGATTTTCCTCAGAATTATGAGTCACTAAGTTTGCTGGCTTTGCTACTGTTGACCTGGCAGCAATGAAGAGAAGTGCAGATAAAATCCACGTTGCACACCAGCATGTGGAGACACTATGGGTTAACATTTGAATTCCCACACATGAGCCACTGTCGCAGTCAGTACCAGAAGGCATCAAGGACACGGTCAATGTATTGTACTGAATTCAGGGGGCAGCTAGGATGCGAACCTGGGTTGCCTGGACCACAGGTGGCTGCGCTAACCAGTCAACTAAAGGGTCCAAACCATTAGCCATGGGTAGTGAGTCTAGTCATCCGTAGTCGTTACAGTATTAGCACCCCCCCCCCTGAAAAGGCACAAGGTTAGTACTCGTTTTAATACTGCAATATTAACATATGGTTTGTGTCTTAAAGTAGTTTTGAACTATAAGAACTCTTTCTTACTGTTCGTTTAATTGAGTTAGCGTTAGCTTAATGTGAGCTAGTGTTAGGCTACGGTAATGCTCACTAACATATTTGTTGTTTGTGTATTTGTAACTAGCTCTTACGTTGGTTTTGGGATTTCCAATAAATCTAAAATCATCAGCTCAAGTGTCAGACCATCTTTCGGAGGGATGTGCTACAATAAGACCTTGTAAATAACTCAGTTTATGTTTTAGCTCTAAAGAAGAGTTAGTCCTGTTGAACAGGTCATTTCCGTTGCTTTTATTACGTATTTTACCTGTTTTAAGCTTAGGGTCTTATTTCTTGTTTTGACTGGAGGGGCTTTTATTTTGAAAACTACTCGCTGATACTTACCTAGTTCCTACCGCGAGCAAGACAAGTGAGAAAACGGTGAAATAAAAGCACATACATCTCATCTCATCTCATCACATCATATCATCAGCCACTTCTCTGGGGTTGAGTCACGGTGGCAGCAAGCTAAGTAGGGCACTCCAGACTTCCCTCTCCCCAGCAACGCCCTCCAGCTCCTCCTGGGGATTCCCAAGGCGTTCCCAGGCCAGATTGGACATGTAGTCCCTCCAGCGAGTTCTGGGTCTACCCCGTGGTCTCCTCCCAGTTGGACGTGCCTGGAAAACCTCCAGAGGAAGTCGAAGGAGCAGCGGCTCTACTCCAAGCTCCCTCCGGATGTCCGAGCTCCTCACCCTATCTCTAAGGCTGAGCCCAGACACCCTACGGAGGAAACTCATTTCAGCCGCTTGTATCCGCGATCTCACCCTTTCAGTCACTACCCAAAGCTCGTGACCATAGGTGAGGATTGGAACGAAGACTGACTGGTAAATTGAGAGCTTTGTCTTCCAGCTCAGCTTCCTCTTCACCACAACGGTCCAGTACAACGTCCGCATTACTGCTGATGCTGCACCAATCCGCCTGTCAATCTTCCACTCCATCCTACCCTCACTTGTGAACAAGACTCCGAGATACTTGAACCCCTTCCCTTGAGCCAACAACTCATCCCCAAACCGGAAGGAGCAATCTACCATTTTCCAGTAGAGAAACATGAAATGTTTAATGTATTAGCACCCCCTCTGAAGAGGCACAAGGTAAGCATCATATAGTATAGTATAGTATAGTATATTACACAAGGTTAGTAATTTGAGGCAAATTTGTAATTTGTGATATTGGGCTATATAAATAAAATTGACTTGACACATCTCAGCAATCACACAAAAGCTCGAGTTACACCAATATCACATATACTCTGAATTACATGAGAATGTAAAAAGAGTAGAAAAATAAAAGTAGGCAGAGCGTAAAACACAAAGAACAGCCATGGAGACACGTGAGGAACGCTGCCAGCCTAACTGTAGATGATAGGAAGGCTAACTCATAAAATCCAGTTCTGAAGTTTTAACCTCACAATTCAGCAGGAAATGATGAGCCTGACCAGGGACTAAATCTCTGCTTCCACTGTAAAAGCTGGTGGAAACAGTTTATGGTGCGGAGCTTTTATGAGGTCCTGTTCTCATTCACTTCATTCATTTACATGGGATTTACTGGGTGGCCCCCGCATCTGTCAAATAGTAAAAAGCACATGCAGTTCTCGACACAATAAAGCCATCCAAACACTGCTTAATGGGCCTAATAGAAGGCTCGAGCATGCAACTCCAGTGTGTCTGCTCATATTTCTACTGCAGTTCTGACCACATCATTGAAATATGTGTGTGTGGATATGCATGGGTTTCTGTGTGTGTGTGTGTGTGTGAGGCCAAACTTGCGGGAGTAATGCAAATAAAAAAACAAAAGATCCCGCGATCAAACTTGCACTCGTGAAGCGAGGCGACAATTCCCTTCGCGTTTGGTGGGAACACAACATTAGAGGCATTAGCTGTTGTGTAAAACATACCACCACCCTCTACTGAAACCCATATGGATCACCCTCCACAGGGAGCTCATGGGTGAGCTACAGGACAGCGTCCAAAGACCTGGTTGAGATTTAGTGTTTCTACTGTTGACTGAGGAATATGATTTGTTTTCTTGAAAATGTGGAAGTGTGGTGCTCAGTAATAGAACATGCGACGTGTCTTTATCTTACCGTGAGGGAATAGACAGCGGGGCTCATGTTTTCCACGTCCCGCTCCAGAGGACAGAACTGCTGCTGGAGCGGACAGCCACGGTCCCACAGCACCGCCGGCTTCAGCACATAGCCACAGCCGCCATTGGCCTCAAACAATGCTGTGTTTAAGTGCATGGGCAGGTCTAGAAAACAAGAAGTGGGGGGAGCGTGTTAGTGATAACACCCAGTTATTTACAAGTCCGGCACATAGCCACGGATGGCCTTTAGTGACACCATAATTAATGGCAGCAGTGTGGACCCTAGTCACATGACTTGGACTCGAGTCAGACTCAAGTCACAAATACGATTACTTAAGACTTGACTTCACAAAAATGAAAAAGACTCACAACTAAACTTTGACTTCATCAGCAATGACTAATGACTTCACTTGTGTGTACCCAAAGTTAAGAAGAAGTCAGCTGGTGGCAGGGCCTTTTCCTGTCAGGCTCCGTTCTTGTGCAATAACCTGCCTGCTGTCGTCAGACAATCAGAGTCTGCTGAGTCATTTAAATCCAAACGTAAAACTCGTCTTTTTGCCTTAACCTACAATTAGTTGCATTTAGGCTGAGTACTTCATGACCTTTACTTCATGGTGGGTCAGTTTCTGTCTCAATGAATTAACCAACCACTGCTCTGCTGACGAGATTATAGCGTATAGATTACTGACTATTGCAAACTGTTCTCTCATACATCTTTTCTCTCTCTCTGAATGATGTCTTCTCCTGTCTCTTCTCCTGTGTGTGTGAATGGTGTGATGTGAGTCTCCCTTGTGTGCATGTGTAGTCTGTCCTCCTGTCAGGTCTACATGGTGATGGTGGTCACGTGGCTCAGGTCCTGGGCTGTTCAGGAGATGTCTGGAAACTGCCTGGCATCCTCCTCATCATATTCTTCATGTATCTTAAAAGTCCATTATAATTGTGTTATCCTCTTTCAACGTTGTATTGTGTAAATTGTGTAAACACAACATCATTGCACGTTGTCCGTCTTGGGAGAGAGATCCTCCTCTGTTGCTCTCCCTGAGGTTTCTTCCTAGGTTTTCTCCCTGTTAAAGATTTTTTTTTTTAAGGGAGTTGTTCCTTATCCGATGCGAGGGTCTAAGGACAGGTTGTTGTGTTATCGTAAAACCCCTTCAGGCAAATTTGTGATAATGGGTGATACATTATAAATATAAATTATAATTATAAATATAAAATACAAATATACATTATAATTATAATAATATAATATACATATATTATATAAATATATATATTATATAATATATATCTATGTCATATATTATATAAATATAATACAATACATACAGGAAGAAATGGAAACAGATGCTATGGCAACCACTAACGGGAGCAGCCGAAAGTAGTAGTAGTGGATTATATAAATATTATATAAATATTATAAATATAAATTATGAATTATAAATTGACATTACTTAAACAGGTCACTGCTGTGTGTGTGGTGGACTTTTTCCACCGAATATTATGAAGGTTCGGAAAGAGTTAAGTTTCGTAGCAGCTCTCAGAAACCGCTTTAAAGTGCTTTGGCACAGAAACTAAAGAACAAACAGTCACAAAATAACAGAACAAGGCAGCTGAGGTAAAGAGGGGGAGAAGGGAGATAGAGGAGGGATAAAGGGAGTGCTAGTGGGAAATGAGAGAACCCGAGAGGGAGTGATCTGAAAAGGAGAGGAGATGAAAAAGATTCAGAGCAGGAGACAGCAGAAGTTATTCAACGTATTATCTCTTTCAGAGAGCCTGCTATCACAAACATCCAACTGTCACTGGTTCAGAGTGTCAACGAAGACGACCCAGACAGGTAGGATGGAAAGCAGAGATGCTGATAAGGACGGCAAAGAGGTCAAGATACAGACAGACACAAAGATAAAGCGACAGAAAGACGGGGGGGGGGGGTTGGAGTGATCGACAGACAACGTGGGCTAGTTAGTGAGAAAGGGAAATGAGCGAAAATGGGGGACTAAAAGACAAAGGGACCGACGAAGAAGAAGAAAAAAAAAACATATCCTCTTCCAGGTTGGGAAGATGGTGACGCGAATTCGCATTTGTGGAGGCCTCACTCAGTACCGTCAATGTAGTGTGTTTGTCCACGTCTATGTTTTTGTCTTCGTTTGTTGGCTGGGAGAGCTGGCGCTGGACCGGCTGCGAGAGCTTGGTCTGCTGCACTGTGGGCCCAGGGACCGCGGCCTTGCCCGGAGCTGCACCCGAGGAGGTAACACCAAGCGTGGTCTGACAGGACGAGGAAGTGGGGCAGGCAGGCTAAGCTAACTGTTAGCCCATGCAGACCGGCAGTTCCAATAACACCGAGGGTAGTCTGGTGGCAGTTTCACCAGACATTGACTGTGGTGTTTTTGATGTCGCTGTGTGGAGTGTGGGGAGGTGTGTCGAGGGTGTCTGGCTGGGGGAGTTGGCGCTAGATCGGCTGGGAGGGCTTGGTCTGCTTCATCTGGTTGCCACAGCGACCATCGCCCCTGCCTGGAGCTGCGCCCGAGGAGGAAACATGGAGGGTGGTCTGACAGGACGCGTAATCGGGACAGGCTAAGCTAACTGTTAGCCCATGCAGACCGGCGGTTCCGACAGTCATCCTGGCTGGCGTTCGTTCCCTTGGACAGTGATTTTGTTGTTTAGTTTGGACATATGTGTTAGTTTGAATATGTGTTCTTATAGTTCTTGAGCGTGTTTGTGTCTTTGTGTTGTACTGCTGTGGGCTGGGGGAAACAGCGTTTCGTTTCATGTCATGTGTGCAAGTACATGAGGCGAAATGACAAATAAAACGTTCCTGATGCCTGAAAAAAGAAACAAATGACAGGAATTACGAATGAGAACAAGATGGACTAGATAGAGACGAGCAAGGATGAACCACCCGGAGAGCGAAGGGAACGAAAGAAGCGAGAGAAAAAGACAAGGGATGTGGGGGGGGGGTTATTTGGATGTAATGTCCTCTGTCAGGAAACATGAGCTACTTTTATCTGTTAAGAGTTCATAGAGCCAGTGTGGACAATTCCCCTGAGAAAGAAACGTATTGTTCTACTGAACTTTATCTCGAACTCTTTGGCTCTTGGTTTGGGTAAGAGGTCTGGATTGGCTCTGGCCAGTGGAAAAACCATATCACATTAAGTGCCTTCTAGCAGTCTGTATTAAGAAACAAAAATCGAACAGATGGTTCACATACGAGCGAGAGCGTCCCTTGCTAGCGGATATAATTCAGTGCGCCTCTTCGCTCATTGTTTGTTCATTATTTGAGGTAAGTGGCTGTTTGAAGCTTAAGGAACAGGGCACACACATTATTCAGTGTGCCTCCGTCACTTTCCATTTCAAAAAAGACCTGCTATGTAAGTGGAATTTCTAATTAGGAATCAGGAACACTATTTGTCATTTCACCTCATGTACCTGCACACATGAAGTGAAACGAAATGCTGTTTCCCCCAGCCCACAGCAGTGCAACACAAAGACAAAAAACACTCATAACTACAAGAACACACACATTCAAATGAACACATGTATCCAAACTAAAAAATAAAATAAAAAAAAATTACTGTCCAAGGGTACGAACCACAGCCAGGATGACTGTCAGAACCACTGGTTTGCATGGGCGCTAGCAGTTAGCCTAGCCTGCTCCGATTATGCGCCCTGTCAGACCGCCCTCCATGCTCCCTCTAGCTCGGGCGCAGCTCCAAGCAGGGGCTGGGGTCCCTGTGGCAACTGGACGAAGTAGACCAAGCCCTCCAGGCTGATCCAGCACCAGCTCTCCCAGCCAGACACCCTTGACACACCTCCCTGCACTCCACACAACGATGTCAAAAACACCACAGTCAACGCCAGACGAGGCCGCCGCCAGACCACCCTCGGTGTTGTCAGAACTGCCGGTCTGAGGGTGTTAGCAGTTAGCTTAGCCTGCCCCGCTTCCGCGTCTTCTCAAACCGCCCTCGGTTTTACCTCCTTGGGTGCAGCTCCGGGCACGGCCGACAGCGCAGCAGACCAAGCAGCAGGCCGCTGCGAATGTGAATTCGCGTCGCCATCTTACCACACTGGAAGCGGAAGAATTGTTTGGAATTAAGTGGTTTTATGCCACGGAGATGGGCGGGGATGATGAAGTGAAGAAAAAAATAAAAGGCCGAGGAAGGTTGTGATAGATAAATGGATGTGAAAACGAAAACCTGACAATAAATGTGAGGTTTTGTTACACGCAACTTAACCCACTGTCTGTGGATTCTCAAACCCATAAACCAGGCCATGATGAACATATCAGCCTGTATTAGAGCCTTCAATGGCTAAGTTATCCTGCGGATAAAAAATGAAACAAAAACTTTAAACCGCGCCTATCTGAAAACGGGAAAGAAAAAATAAAACACACTATTTATCACAACTGAACCTGGGTCGCTGAAAGTAATTTTCTTAAAATAAGTGAGTCATTCTCACTGCCAGGATCATCCCTCTTGCGGCAGGGCAATTTTCTTTTGATGTTGCTTCTGGTCATTTTTGAAATAAAACGTTTCTAGCTTTGACAAACATCGGCAACCAGCGCTTCTGATAGCAAAGCCTGAATCACTTTGTCCCCAAATGAATGGATTTAGCATGAACGAAATAAGACTGCAGCAGCAATGCAGACGACTTTAAGTCATTCCTTAGTACGAATAAATATTTAAATATGGATTTGTAGGGAATCAAATGAATGACTGCATTAGACAAAGCTGTGCATGAAAATCAAAAAGGGTCAATAATTTAGACTATATTGTACTATAGTGGCTATCAACGATTTTAATTGACCTCACGTTTCATCAAACTCTTTCTCATTCCGACAGACACACCAATCACCTGCATGTCCTCCCTCACCACATCCATAAACCTCCTCTTTGGCCTTCCTCTTCTCCTCTTCCCTGGCAGCTCCATGTTCAGCATCCTTCTCCCAATATACCCAGCATCTCTCCTCCACACATGTCCAAACCATCTCAATCTTGCCTCTCTTGCTTTGTCTCCAAACCGTCCAACCTGAGCTGTCCCTCTAATATACTCCTTCCTAATCCTGTCCTTCTTCATTCCCAATGAAAATCTTAGCATCTTCAACTCTGCCACCTCCAACTCCACCTCCTGTCTTTTCATTAGTGCCACTTTCTCCAAACCATATAACATAGCTGGTCCCACAACCATCTTGTAAACCTTCCCTTTAACTCTTGCTGATACCCTTCTGTCACAAATCACTCCTGACACTCTTCTCCACCCACTGCCCCCTGCCTACACTCTCTTCTTCACCTCTCTCCTGCAATCCCTATGACTTTTGACCCCAAGTATTTAAGCTCATCCACTTTCGCCACCTCTACTCCTTGCATCCTCACCATTCCACTGTCCTCCCTCTCATTCACGCATATGTATTCTGTCTTCTTCCCACTGACCTTCACTCCTCTTCTCTCCAGTGCATACCTCCACCTCTCCAGGCTCCACCTGCAACCTACTCTCACTACAGATCACAATGTCGTCCGCAAACACCATAGTCTGCGGAGACTCCTACCTGATCTTGTCCATCAATCTGTCCATCACTATTGCAAACAAGAAAGGGCTCAGAGCCGATCCTTGATGTAATCCCACCTCCACCTTGAACCCATCTGTCATTCCAACCACACACCTCACCACTGTCACACTTCCTTCATACATATCCTGCACCACTCCTACATACTTCACCGCAACTCCTGACTTCCTCATACAATACCACACCTCCTCTCTCTAAATCTACAAAGACACAATGTAACTCCTTCTGGCCTTCTCTATACTTCTCCATCAACATTCTCAAAGCAAACATCACATCTGTGGTGCTCTTTCGTGGCATGAAACCATACTGCTGCTCGCTGATCGTCACCTCTCCTCTTAACCTAGCTTCTATTACTCTTTCCCAGATCTTCATGCTGTGGCTGAACAACTTTATGCCTCTGTAGTTGCTACAGTTACGCACATCGCTCTTATTCTTGAAAGTCGGTACCAGTATGCTTCTTCTCCACTCCTCAGGTATCCTCTCACTTTCCAAGATTCTGTTAAACAATCTAGTTAAAAACTCCACTGCCATCTCTCCTAAACATCTCCATGCCTCCACAGGTATGTCCTCAGAACCAACTGCCTTTCCACTCTTCAACCTCTTCATAGCTGCCCTCACTTCCTCCTTGCTAATCCACCGCACTTCCTGATTCCCTATCCCCACATCATCCAACCTCCTCTCTCTCATTTTCTTCATTCATCAGCCCCTCAAAGAACTCCTTCCACCTTCTCAACACACTCTGCTTACTTGTCAGCGCATTTCCATCTCTGTCCTTGATTGCCCTAACCTGCTGCACATCCTTCCCAGCTTGGTCCCTCTGTCCATTCAATCGGTACAAGTCCTTTTCTCCGTCTTTTGTGTCTAATCTGTCATACAACTCACCATACGCCTTTTCCTTTGCCTTTGCCACCTCTCTCTTCGCTTTAGGCTGCATCTCCTTGTACTCCTGTCTACTTTCTTCATCTCTCTGCCTATCCCACTTCTTCTTTGCCAACCTCTTCCTCTGTATACTTTGCTGTACTTCCTCATTCCACCACCAAGTCTCTTTGTCTTCTTTCCTCTGCCCTGATGACACACCAAGTACCTTCCTAGCTGTCTCCCTCACTATTTCTACAGTGGTTGTCCAGCCATCCGGCAACTCTTTACTACCACCCAGTGTCTGTTTTAACTCCCCCCTCAACTCCACACAAAAGTCTTCCTTCTTCAACTTCCACCATTTGATCCTTGGCTCTGCCTTCACTCTCTTCCTGTTCTTGGTCTCCGGAGTCATCCTACAGACCACCATCTGATGCTGCCTAGCTACGCTCTCCCCTGTCACCACCTTGCAGTCTCCAATCCCTTTCAGATCGTGCCTCCTACATAAGATATAGCTCTCTGTGACTGCCCTAGGCACTGTAAATGGAGACAGAAATTGTTCTCTGTACCCACTTCTTATCAGCCAATCAGGAGACCCTTTGCAAGGTGATGTCTCCATTGGTCTGTACTTGTCAATAAGTACTGACTCTGTCACTGAGCCATGATCATGAGATAAGATTGCAAGATAACTTATGTCCTCTGTCAATCAAGTGTTCGTTCATGTGGGGACACACGATGCAGCTCGTCAGCAGTCTGAACTAACCACAAAGGATTTTAATTACCTTTTTAGCTTTTTAAGTACTTGAGGAAAGTCCGTTTTTATTTCCAGTCCTATTTCCAAACTGGCCCATGGAGCAGGGCGTTTCAGCAGAATCCTGAGTCTCCACCCTGTGCTCAACTCCGCCTGCAGAGCTCACAACTTGCCTTTCTGATATTAAATCCTGGATGTCCGAAAATTTTCTTAAATTTAATGATGATGAGTCTGAGGTCATTCTGTTCAGTCCCCCGAATTCCATCAATCCTTTTGTTACAAATCTTGGTGGTCTGTCAAATAGTCTTAAGTAGGCTGCTAGGAATCTAAGGGTAATATTCGATACTAATAATCAAATCAAAAAATGTTGTTCAGTCATGTTTTTTCCAGCTCAAGATAATCTCTAAAATTAGGTCATTTTTATCAGCTGCTTATCTACAAAAAGTTCTACATGCTTTTATCTATTCTCGGCTTTATTGCAACACATTTTAATCAAGTATCAGCCAGGGCTCCCTCCACCATCTGCAGCTGGTATAAAACGCTGCAACTCAACTAATTACTGGGACAAAGAGGCATAATCACATCATCCCTGTGCTTGCCTTGTGACACTGGCTCCCTGTTAGATTTCGAAGTGATTTCAAAATTTTATTGCTCACTTTTAAGGCCATAAACAGTATTGCTCCTAAATACATCTCTGATTTATTGACCTGGTATGCACCCTCTTGATCATTAAGATCCACAGATGGAGCCCTGCTGGTTATTCCCAGATCATGGTTTGTTACAAAGGCTGATCGGGCTTTTGCTGTTCGAGACTCCACACTATGATACTCTCTTCCTACTGAACTCAAACACACCAAGTCTCCAGCTTATTTTAAATCTCTACTTAAAAATGTTCTCTTTGTGAAAACGTTTGGAATTTTTTAAAATTTATTTATAGTTTTTATTTTTATTCCTATTTAATTGGTCTTATTAATGTATTATTGATACCTCCTCTTTGCGCATGTCCTTTGGTATTATTCTCATTTTTGCCTTGTCTGATTTTATTTCTTTTGTAAAGCACTTTGTAACATGGTTAAGAAATGTGCTATATAAATAAAGTTATCATTATTATCATTTGGCTCTTATTGCTGAGCTGAGCCAAATGACGTGGCTCACTAAAAAGAGCCGGAATTCCCATCACTATAACTTAGCTGTCTTCTGTTGGGTCTAGCAAAGTTGTTAGCAGCATTGGTGTAATCCAAAATGCTTGCTGTGATGTGGCATGACATTCGCTTGTTCGTTTTTCAGGCAAGCAATCAAACTGGCACGAGGACAGCGAAGCTAGATTTCGCTTCACGTTTGGTTAAAACACAGTTAGGCAGAAGTGTGTGTGTGTGTGGGGGGGGTCTTGCAGGATGTTTTCAAACTATAGCCAGCTCTTGCTAACTTCAATTAAAAAGGCTTCATTAGAATAGAACAGTATTCTTAAAAATGATCAGGGGCTGTATTAATCAAACATCTTAAAGCTAAAAGTAGCTCCCAACTGGCCGATTTAGAAGTAAACCCCACAAATAATGGGCATGTCACTCTTCATTCTAAGACTCCTACATTTTTTTTTTAGCCAAGAGTCATTCATGAAGAATTTTAACTCCAGAATTAGCTCTTAAATCCGTGAAACGTTAGCTGTAGTTAGGAGAACTCCAAAGTCACTAAGACCAAATCATAACAGACCCAGAGATGGCTGCTGCCATTAACAGCTAATGATGTTAGACCGGAGGGTGATCACAGGTCCAAATTTACCTGTTATGTCTTTCCTTTCATGGACATGTTGTGAAAGAAGTGAAAGTTGGTCTTGTGTCCAGTTTGGTTTCTCTTTATGTTTGCATGGCGATATGTCAGGCTTGTTCTCAATAGCCATGGTCATTCCTCATTTTAGGCTGATGAAAAGGCTGCGTTTAAAAACCTTCAATCTATTTGATAACTATTTTAGGTATATGTGTAATTGCACAAAAATAAAGCCTACTTGATCAAGTCATTTTATTTTTGATTTCATTAATGTAATCATGTATGTATTTAATGTATATTAGTAGATCAACATTTTCTTTAAAAATAAATTATTTGACTATGGCAACAAGGGTTTGTGCCTACTGCCATTGCATTGTTAGTCTGATGTATAGTCTGCTGTATGTTGTTCACGTCTAGACAAAGACCTGTTGTGGTCCAAGTGTCAATTGAATGAACTTAATCAGGAACATTTAAGCAAGTGTGCAGACTCTATTTTTCTTTTCTTTTTTTAATTTATTGTACGTATCCTGTTTGCCAAATTACTATATGTTTTGTGTGGATTCAGCCAATCAAACACTTATTAAAAGTCTCCTGTATAGACATTGGAATTGCTTCCAAAGTGTTTTGGGATCCCATCCAAGCCAAACTTTGGAGGTTTTGTTGTATTTTAGGGAGAATTCACCAACACAGTTCCCTGTCAGCCAATCACTGCTGGCAAAGGAAGTGAGTGCGCTCATGAAACACGACACCATCCATAGCAATGGGGTCAACTCTGCCCTCTCCTCTTAGCTTAAGACTTCACCCAATTCCTCACTCACCCAATTCTTCGCTCGATTCCTTCCATGGTAAAAGTTGGTCTCAGCAGCCTCTTGAATCGGTTTCAACTCAGAACTCTTAGTCTCATTTAGGAATACTCTCAGCGCTAAGGTAAAATGCCTCATGAATACGGCCCCTGGCCTCTAAAACAGGTCAGTTTGTGGCAGCTTTAAAGGCTAGAATTCATTGAAAGAATTGGTTCTTAGTAGGTTCAGTCAAATTGAGGGATGGATCTTGAAATTTGTGCGCTTGCCGTCCATGAAGGAAACATTTATTGGTACTACTTCTGGCAACATTTGACAACCCCAGTCCCACCCGGACAAAGGCTGGGAGCAGCTAGCATTTGAGCTTTCCTCACCATCAGTCTGGTAGTTGAGGGCCACCAGTTGAATGCCATGCAGCCAGAACGGCAGCGGGTTGGGGTTCGCCGAGTCGATCCTGGTGGCAGCCGGGTATGTCCTCAGCAGCTGGCACACGGTGTGCTGGATCAGCTTCTGAGAGTAGCGCCGACACAGACGCTTGGCGGCGTTCTCATTGACAGAGGAGATGTGGTAGCACTTGGGTGTGCGGATGATGGCACTGAGAGAGGTGGGGGCGTTGAGGACAGGAGATGTCTGCTGCTCCTCCCAGCTCAGTCGTAGACCCTCAGCGCCACCTTAAGTCAGGGATGCGATAAGGAATTTAGACAGTTCACACAAATGGTCGCCATATGCTTTGTATCTAATTGTTCTTCATGGTATCAGGAGTAACAGCATAAGTAGCTCAACTAGCTACTGCTAAACTCTAGGATAAACAATGCTAGCATTTGAAAAGTGGAACATATCTTTTATTTTTTCCCCTTTGGGGTCAGGCATGCCAAGGTCTAAGTGCATCTTCTCTCTGGGCAGTGTCCCATTTGATGGACGCCTTTGCCGTTTAAATGTACACATTCACATTTATTTCTCAGAAAGATGAATCGGTTCATCTGGACACAACGTTTATCAGGAGGGATGTTTCATCACTCATCTAAGTGACCTCTTAAGTCTCAACTGACTGCAGGTATCCCCACCCTTATAAACAATACAGTGGCATAATGACCGAACCAACGATCAGTTTCACATGCAAGTTACTGTGACCATTAACTAGAGTTACAATGGCCATGTGTACTATCCACAGAGAGGATTTGGGAATAGTTGCAATCACAGCATTGCAAGATGGTGAAAGATGTACTCTTGCGCCCTCCTCGGTTCAGGGATGGTCGTTCCCTCTTCACATAGATGGCCTCTTTGACTCCCCCAGATGTAGCCCCTCTTAGATGTACCCTTAGCCCCCCCCCCCTTGGGGGGCCTAAGACTACATCTGTTGCCATCATACAATGCTGTCTGTGATTACAACGATGAGTGTGTCAGTTTGGGCCCAGACACACCAAACCTAGTGGCGACAAAGGCCGACTGTTGCATTGCCTCACGTCACCTGCCGTCTGGGCCAAAAAGTAGCAAAGACTACAGCCGACGGCCAACTAGCATGTGGGTTCTGCACTGATTCGCTAAGCTGAACAGCCAATCAGAGTGATCTCTCTCACTGACGGGCTCCGCCGAGTCAACATGCTGAATCAACAGAAAAGCTGCCGACAGGGGTCCGATTAGTGCCGACGGTGAGGGACACACCGCAAAAACTAGGGTCACAGACGCTCACTGATGGCCCAACATGGGCCGACCATCGGGCTGGTGTGTCAGGGCCCTTAGATGAGTGATGAAACGTTTCTCCCAATAAACGTATCCAGATGAACTGATCAACTTTCTGTGACTTCCGTACCTGGATTACTGAGCATGCATCAAGACACTTACATCTGAGCACACACACGGATGTAAAATATGCACACACACTCACTCCTCAGATGCACACTTTTACCTCCCACACACACAATATACATTCACAATCTTTCAGACACATGCTCTCTACCAAACACACACACACACACACACGCTTCCATTCACTCTTTCTTCCCCCTCTCTCCCACACTGCAAGAAATCCATCCGGAAATCCATCCTCCTTTCCCCACAATTTCTACATTCTCTCTCTCTCTCTCTCTCTCTCTCTCTCTCTCTCTCTCTCTCTCTCTCTCTCTCTCTCTCTCTCTCGCTCTCATAAGCAGAGTTAAACAAACACACACGATTGCACAGTCCTACGTACCCTTCCCAGGGGTGCGGCTCTGGGTCACAGTCTCTCCTGGTGCACTACTTCTGGTGGGAGCAGTGCCAAATATGGACTTCCTGCTCTTTCCACGGTCCTTTCCCCTGCCCGAGCCTGCTGGAGACAGCGTGGACAAGCCTGGGTTCCCACACACACACACAAACACACACACACATACGTAGAAGTTGGGTCAATGGTCTGCGCAGCACATGGTGAAGACGGTACAATAATCACTACGCAACATTCCCTCAGTCTCTTTCTCCTCCTCCTCTCCTTTCATCAGCTCATGGCTTCTTGGTTGTCCTGCCCTGCTCATGGGACCTGAGTCTGGGTGGGCAGAGCTAATCAGAACCTGGTTTACATGTCAACTTATAATTGCTGGTTTGATTCACTTTGTTCTCTACTACTGCCCCACTCCTTCTACCGCCATCTCTTTACTTCTACATCTGCCTCCTCTTCCTCATCTCCAGCTCACTTGTTCAGTCTTCCATCCTCCACGTCTCTCTCCCGCTCTCTCTCCACCCCCTCTCTCGCGCTCTCCCCCTCTTTCTCATTCTCTCCAGTCTCTCTCCTCCTCTATTTCTTGCTGTCTCTCCCCCTCTCTTTCTCGCTCTCTCTCCCCGTCTCTCTCGCTCTCTCCCTTCTTTCTTGCTCTCTCCCCCTCTCTCTGTCTCGCTCTCCCTCCCCCTATCTTTCTTGCTCTCTCCCCCATCTCTCTCTCTTGCTCCCGCCTGCCTCAGTCTCCCCCCATCCCTCTCTCTCCCCCGCTCTCTGTCCCCCTCTCTGTCTCTTTCTTGCTCACTTTCTCTCCCCCTCTGTCTCTTTCTCGCTCTCCCTCTCCCCCTCTGCCCCCCATCCCCAAGACAAGGTCTCTAGGAATAGTAAACAAGCGGCGCAGCAGTGGAAACATCAGCAGGTTTATAAGGGCAGATGTCATGTTAGGAAAAGAGGAAACAAGCAGAGAGGAGGGTATTTGAGGGAAGAGGAGTCGATGAGAGGATGATATTTAAGGAACGATAAAGGACATCCAGGATGGCTCTCAACAAAGTGGAAATATGAGCGCTTTTATAAGGGCAGGGGAAGCACAGACTCAAGCATCCTCAGCTGCTTAAACAACCAATTTCCATGGAATATGTTTTGGCGGGTATCTTAATATACCCTGCCGCCGACCTTTTGAGTCCTGACCCAGATTTCAAGAAACACCGTCCTCATGCAGAATATTGGACCACACAATTTCTCTCGCTCAAGTCCCAGGATGAACAGTGTGAGGTTGCTTTCCCATGGGGTAGGGGGTTATGTTTGTCAGTGGGCTGTGTATGTTTTTTGGGGGGTCGGGATGTCAAAGTCTGTGAGAAGAAGGAAAATCATTATACATATCGAGCACTGAAAAAATCACGAGGACTGCCCGAGGTTTTCATGAGATGAGATGTGGACAGTGAAGAGTAGTGGGTGAGCGTGATGAGCAGTAGACTGACATGCCAGCGGGAGGACAGCTGGCGTCGGACTGCACCTCTCAACAAACGCATGTCATGTCATCAAGTCATGCTCATCATCACATGAGAAGCTCATCTTCTGCAGCACTGGATTTTTTGAATTATTCTGTCACGTCTGTCACTCCACGCTTTCCAGTCGTCACTCTGCACAGTAAACACTGACGGACAGGGTTTGTTACGAGACTCTCACCGGAGGTGAAGGGAAGAGGAGAACCTATAGAGGGAGAAAAACATGCAACACTTTTTTTTGGGGGGGGGGGATCCTTTTTCTCCCCAATTGTACTGGGCCAATTACCCCACTCTTCCGAGCCATCCCGGTTGCTGCTCCAACCCCCTCTGCTGATCCGGGGAGGGCTGCAGACTACCACATGCCTCCTCCCATACATGTGGAGTCGCCAGCCACTTCTTTTCACCTGACAGTGAGGAGTTTCACCAGGGGGGTGTAGCGCATGGGAGGATCACGCTAATTCCCCCAGTTCCCCCAAACGGGCGTCCCGACCGACCAGAGGAGGCACTAGTGCAGCGACCAGGACACATACCCACATCCGGCTTCCCACCCGCAAACATGGCCAATTGTGTCTGTAGGGACGCCTGACCAAGCGGGAGGTAACACAGGGATTCGAACTGGGAAGCCCAGGTTGGTAGGCAACATAACAGACTGCCACGCCACCTGGACGCCCCAAACATGCAACACTTAAACAGGAGAAAGATGTCACAGAGAGAGAGGAAGAGAGAGGGAGAAGTTAAGAGTTTGTGTGATTGTGAGAGATAGAGAGAAAAAAAACAGGGGTACAACAGACAAAGGTGGAGCGGTGAATGCAGACCACCGTACCGGGGAACTTGACGGCCTGGCAGTAGATGATCAGGTCTGACAGCTCCTGGGCGATCTGTCGACTCTCCTTCTTGTTCTGAGGGAGGTAGAACTCCTCACCCAGCTCCATGTCAAAAACCTAGAGAGGACATGGACAGGAAGGTCAATTTAAATTAAAACAGACTGTGTTTCTAAGTTGAACAGGGGGTTGAACGCTATACATAAAGGAATATGGGGATTACATTATATATTATAACGTGAAGGAAACCTTAAAAAAAGAAAAAAACATGGAAGATGTCATAAGGCTTAACAATGACCCAAGCAAAAAAATTACCCTCCAAACTAGATACTGTTAGACTGTGTCTGCAAATATAGTAAAAAACAGAGAATTTCGGGGTGTCCGGGTGGCTTGGCGGTCTATTCCGTTGCCTAGCAATACGGGGATCGCTGGTTACCTCCGGCTTGGTCGGGCGTCCCTACAGACACAATTGGCCGTGTCTGTGGGTGAGAAGCCGAATGTGGGTATGTGTCCAGGTCGTTGCGCTAGCACCTTCTCTGGTCAGTCGGGGCGCCTGTTCGGAGGGGAGGGGAACTGGGGAAGTAGTGTGATCCTCCCACGTGCTACGTCCCCCTGGTGAAACTCCTCACTGTCAGGTGAAAAGAAGCAGCTGGCGACTCCACATGTATCGGAGGAGGCATGTGGTAGTCTGCAGCCCTCCCCGGATTGGCAAGGGGTGGGGGGGTGTGGAGCAGCGACTGGGATGGCTTGCAAGAGTGGAGTTATTGGCCGGGTATGACTGGGGAGAAAAAAGGGGGGGAAATCCCCCCCCCCCAAAAAAAACAAAACAGAGAATTTTATAACTTTGTAATGCAAAAAGGCAATACCCCTTTTTCCAAAGTATGTTCAATTAATTAAAGGGAAAATTCGCCAATTTTCAATCCTCATCCCTGTCTACCTGCAAAAGGGATAGCACATGAAAATACCTGCAGTTGCTCCTGCATCTCTGGGCTGGCAGTGAACTAGAGCTTTTTTCCAGTTGCCAAGTGATGTATCGTGACGTCAGTTGGCGGTCGACAAAACTAAAAAACTACGGGCTAGCAGGGTTTCTAATAATCTAATCTGCTCTAAAGATGCTGTTAAAAAAAAAAAAACACATCCTCGTTCTCTCGGTTAAGCTACGTTTCTAATGGTGGAACACATCCCACACCACCAGCACAGAGGAGTTTATGGACGATACAGTGGTTTACATTAGGGATCGACCGATTATGGGCCTGCCCGATTATGGGCGTAGATATTCGTCATTTTTCATATCATCGTTATCGGCATATTTTTATCGGCCAAGCTGATATTTTTTTTTTAATCACATATTGAAAATTTTTATTTCCTTACATACAGAAAAAAGGTCTTGAAGCAATCACACGAAGAGGAGAGATGTGAAAAGAGGAGAAAGGGGAAACTTGTAAAAAAATGGCAAGCAAGAATGGTCAGGGTGTGTTCAAAAGCATGGGAGGGTTTTGTCTGTGTCCCATTCCTCACTGACTATTGATAAGTACCTCATGCAACCCCACTTCCAAAAACCTGAACTATCCCTTTAAAGAAAAGAGAAGGGGAACATGATGACATTTTTCCATTCAGTTCAGTCAAAGCCTGCTGGGAACACTTTAACCAATTTATGTGGAATTATTTTAATATTATAATTATTCAGTTTGATCAAAGTTTACTTCCTGCTGCCCACGCTGTATAATTCATTCCATTATGATGTTTTGGTTGTTATTTATTTTTAATCAAAAAAGAATTCCACTCAGATTGTTATCTAGTGCCTTGAACATCATGCACTTCATTTTTCAAATATTTTCTGTTTTACACAAAATTCAGACAAACCACATGTTCATTTAAAGGCAGCCTTGTGTTGGACTTTATTTCGTCAATCAACTACAATACTCATCAATGCTGATTGCACGTACACAAAACCATTAGCAAACCAAATTAACCAATGCTACGTGCTACTGAAGTACCCTCGAACCAGCCACCGAGCCCTTTACCTGCTGCAAGTTCAGCCAGGGCATAGATAGGCTAGCTAATTAACT
>NC_079227.1:36200698-36295286 GCF_029633865.1 Lampris incognitus
TCAGAGAAGTCAAAATACACAATAACTGTAGTTTCATTACAATTTGTTATCATGTTCCTGTCCTCCTTGGCTTTGATTTTGAACTAAGTGGACATCGGTGGTTGTCTCATTTCTTAGTTTGTCTTGGTAGAGAATCATAAGCCCTGAAAGAGTGCCAGTGTGTTTCTCAAGTTCGGAGTGAAAGTGAGCGCCATCTTCTGTTCACTCTTCAATACACTTCCAGAACCTCCACGCCACCTGTGTGTTTTCCCTTGCTCTGGAGAAAGACCTGAACATTTATTTAGACATGGGGAGCAGGCACGTCCACCCATCCATTATCCAAGCCGCTTATCCCAATCGGGGTGGCAGGGATGCTGGAGCCTATCCCAGCAGTCCTTGGGTGGCAGGCGGAGAGACACCCTGGACAGGCCACCAGTCCATCAAAGACAATATTTACTTTCTGGAGAACAAGACACAAGGTGGAAACTCTCGTCAAGTCTGCTGGTTTCCACAGCATTGAATGACTTCAGGACCTCAAGCATCAACGTGGCATTCTCATGGTACTGACATTGACATGTCTTTCAATCTGAGGCTCTTGGAAATGTGATGTAGAATGGATGCAATGCACAGAAGGATGAATAACTAAGTCCAGCGTTGGGTTTTGCTGAATAAATGCATTGTGAACGTTTTGCATAGGGTCTGTCAGAATCACCTTTTCACATTTTACTTTTTTCCTGGTGATGGTGTCTTGCTTGTCTGTTGTTATCTTTGCATTGTTTTTCAAAAACTTGTGAACACTTAAGGAGATGGTCTGGAGAAAACTAGGCTTCCTTTGTTTTGGCATGTTTTCTCTCAGTGTTTTATAAGTCAAGCCCAACTCATAAACTCGATAGATAAGGCGATACCTTCTTGAGAATCCTGTCGGACAAAGACGGTTTTGGATGCTGTGACACAAGTTGGCCTCTTCTGGGAGAGCAGCATTTCTTTTCAGATCTGCAGTCATCGCATGGTGGAAGAGCAGTGATGTTTTGGCGACAAGATTTCTGAGTTTACTCCCCTGAAGCAGAACCTCTGTTTGAGTCAGAGGGGAGTCTTGTGCCTTCTCATTTTGAATATGTTTTCCGTGTTCTAGAGGCTTTCTCAGCTTGTCTTTTGCTAACTTGCTTTAATCTCTCTAGTGTCTTTCCCTAGTTTTAATAGCTGCCTACTCCTCCTGGGCTCCTCAAAACTGATGTGTGAAGGACTCTGTGGCGGGGTACTTTACATCTGGCTGGCCTTCCTGTGCTCTTTTCCTATGTTCTCTTGACTCTGTGCTTGTTTCCAAATACTTCTCTTATGCCTCTTTGCTCTCCCTTCCAAATCATTGATGTTTTTTATTTTGTCCTCATCCACCCTATTTCTCCATCTCCCCCTCTCCTTTCTCAGGAACTCCTCCTTCAGCTCAGGCTGGCTATTAAGTTTTTCCTCCCCTTTTTTGATACTCCCTTGTCCTTCTCTCTCGCTCCTCCACTGACAACTTCTCTCTAGCCATTCTAGCCTGAAATATATACAGTTTTGCAATCAGTATACTTTTCTGATGGATAAGCACAAGCAACATCTATCCAGTACTTCAGAGGCTATTAAGATGAGATTCAATTCAAAACATAAAACTATACGGCAACTGGTTGAAATTCAACTCATAAAACTGACCAGTGGTGCAGTGATTAGCGCAGTTGCCTCACAGCAAGAAGGTCCTGGGTTCGAACCCCGGGGTAGTCCAACCTTGGGGGTTGTCCCAGGTCGTCCTCTGTGTGGAATTTGCATGTTCTCCCCGTGGCTGCGTGGGTTTCCTCCGGGTGCTCCGGTTTCCTCCCACAGTCCAAAGACATGTAGGTCAGGCGAACTGGCCGTACTAAACTGTCCCTAGGTGTGAATGTGTCGGCCCTGTGATGGCCTGGCAGCCTGTCCAGGGTGTTTCCCCCCCTGCCGCCCAATGACTGCTGGGGTAGGCTCCAGCATCCCATGACCCTAATTAGGATACGCGGTTTGGATAATGGATGGAAAACGGCAACAGTAATATCAAATGCATGGGAAGTAATATCATGGAAGCAAACTACATTAAAATGAGTGTATAACACACTTTAGTGGCATTTGTCAACCGTCAGACACGTCCTGATGGTGTTGACATCTGAGAGTTGACAAAATACCATATCTCCTCTTCTAACACATACTTCTCACAGCGGCCATCTTGTTTATCATCTTTGCTCGAGACCTCTATAATCTATTTAAATTAAGCCTTTATTACAGAAAACTTCAACAAATCTTGCATTTCATTGTGTTGAAACACTATGGCTGTGACACGCAAGGTATAACACATAGATATGAAATGAAAAATATATATATTAAAAACTTACCAGAGCCAGAGTGGTCTCATGGCATGAGGAAGAACAAGGGAGTGGTATAGGGGTCCTCAGTGTTTTAGCTGCCCATAATAATTCCCTATTTCTTTTAAATGTCTGACGGTGTTGACAAAAACTTGGGACACAAGTTCAATCGACGAGAAAGTATATTAAAATCGTTTTTTGAATTGTAACTACTTATACATTCAATTCAATTTATTGTCATTAAAAACAATGTGCAGGCGCATGTTAAAAAAGAAATGAGTAGTAATTATGATATTTAATTTTACTTTACTTTTAATTCTTTTTGAGCTTTGGTAATTTTTTATTATAATATAATAATATATAGTATACATAAATATATATAATACATATATTAATAACAATTATAATCATTATAATAATAATATTGTAATTATTGTAATGTATTGTAATATAATGAAACCTGCTTCAGGACAAGGTTTCTTTCAGGCACTGGTCACGTATTACATCATTTAGAATAAAAACTATTTATGAAACAACATGAAATCAAATTTTGTCGTGCTAACATTGTCCTTGTTAGTCTTTTGGTTATTTGTATGAATAATGTTATGTCACCCAAAAACTGTGTTTTATCTGGAGGGCATGTTTTGTCCCAGATCTCAAGAATCTCTGAGGATATGGTTGGGAAGATGTGTGCATGTCATTGGGTGTTTTCCACAGTGTCGCTTCCTTTTGCAGTAATCCATTGTCCACCAAGTAAACGAACGCTTTAAAAGCCACCTGTTCATGCCCTCAGAAAAGCTCCAGAAACAGCAAGCTGGTTGGGATTGGGATGATAAAAGGACAGCGGTTTGGCATGGGCAAAGTTACATCTCACTAATCAGCGACATGAAGAGGAACCTGCCGTAACATCCAAAACAATGTCTCTCAAAGCTGGACAGATTCTTGATTAGAAGACTGTACATGGGACAATAACAAAAAACAGCATAGAGGTCATCAGTACTGCTTTTTTTTTCTTCCCCTCTTTATTTCCCCAATTGTACTTGGCCAATTACCACACTCTTCCGAGCCGTCCTGGTCTCTTCTCCACCCCCTCTGCTGATCCGGGGAGGGCTGCAGACTACCACATGCCTCCTCCGATACATGTGGTGTCACTAGCCGCTTCTTTTCACCTGGCAGTGAGGAGTTTCACCAGGGGGACGTAGCACGTGGGAGGATCATGCTATTCCCCCCAGTTCACCCTTCCCCCCGAAAAGGCGCCCCAACCAACCAGAGGAGGCACTAGAGCAGTGACCAGGGCACACCCACATCCGGCTTCCCACCCGCAGACACGGCCAATTGTGTCTGTAGGGACACCCGACCAAGCTGGAGGTAACATGGGGATTTGAACCAGCGATCTCTGTGTTGGTAGGCAACGGAATAGACCGCTACGCTACTCAGATGCCCCTGGTCATCAGTACTTCTCAGACATCAGGATATCCTTGACTTTATAAAATAAGATGGGTGTTTTTGTTTTCGAGCAGGATTCTAATTTTTGTGTTAAAATATTAATGATCAAGAATCTGTCCCTTTCACATTTTGGGCCGAAGGTTGTTGTGCATGGTAGCGGGACCTTCAATGACTTTACATTGTCCACACACACGACACAAAGCAGATGCAGAAGATGCCGACCAGCACAGCTGCAGGTAGCTTGTGTAAACCAGTGTTTCCTCACTGTTCGTCCAGCAGTGGTTAGCCAGTGCCGCGAGGAAATTTCCACTACTGATGGTAGAAAAGTGAAAATAATTATTCTTAATTTTAATATTTCCTGAAAACCACTCAAAAATATAGGGTGATCATTGAAATCAGATCTTTTGTCAGAAACTATCCAAAATAAGAATCATTTAAATGCTGTAACTTGCTTGAAGCAAAGTGAGACCAAACCAGTCCCACTTTGCTTTTAAATCTTTTTTTTTACATCTTTTGTTTAAAAAAATCGTTAAAAAAATATAAAATATTAAAAAATTACATCTGGTGTAAAAAAAAAACAACATCAAAAATCTCCAAAATACCACTGCTACACAACAAGCTTAGGAAACACCGGTTCACACGGTGGTGCGTCATAGCCGTGCATTTACCTTCCAGGCCATAAGAGGCAGTAGAGGCTGTGAGAACATCAGCTACGTTGGAAAAGAGGCGGGATGGAGGAGAGAAAGACAGTGAGCGGTGAAATGACATCAGAAACCCACAGTAAACCATCGAGCAACGTAAATGTAGTGTTAAGAGGACAGTGTGAAGAAAGATTTCAAAGAAAAGTGCATGTCAAGTTGCTACTGAGTTAGTTTTGTTAAATTCAACCAGTTAGAAAGATGTTTAATACGATGATACGGCAGCCTGCAGATATTACATTCTTCTGCAGCCAATTTTTTTAAATTGTCCACCAACCACTCCGCTGAATACTACTGTCAGTATGGCCACTGTAGACCACCAGTTACACCGCATTTCAACTATCTGTTAACTTCAACAGACACAACAGACACGGACTGTATTTACTGACTAAAAATTAAAACATTTGTAGACTTGACAAAATACTGGGGTTGTGGTGGTAAGCATTGTTTTCGCTAATAAATATTATTTAATAAAACAAGTCCTCGCTTCTTTAATTTATACTTTGTGACAAATACATGACAAATGCAGGTCTCTTGACAACCAGAGGAGACTAGTGAAACCACCGCGGTCCTTACCGTCTGACAGAGACTCGTAGTCGTAGTCATACTCATCTTCTTCCTCCTCCTCTTCCTCGTTGGTATGACTTCCGGGTGAGGCAACCCCAGGTGAGCCGTTACTAGCCTGGGCCTGCATGTGGGCAAGCTGGTGAGCCTGTGAGTGAGCGGGAAAACATTATGAAAGAGAGAGAGAGAGAGAGAGAGAGAGAGAGAGAGATTTTGATTTTCAACAATACTTTAATAAAAATTACAAAAAAGTTACAACATAAAGACCAAAGACCAACATGGTCAGTACCATAAGATTCACAGAGTGTAAATCATGTCAGGACACTCCCGAAGATCAGCTCATCATCAACAATAGAGCAGAGCACATTTTTTACAACGACACACACTGCGAACACTTTCCAGATCGTCCACCATTTTGAAGTAGCAAAAATCTACTGTTAAACAAGCTCTTAAACATCTTTACAAACACAAAAACAGCATCACCATCCCCAGAGAGAGGGAGAGAGTAATGTTTGCTGTTTTCAAGAGAATTTGAGACAGAATGATTATATATACAAGAGAAAACTCATGAGACATGTGTCTCAGGTGTGTGAGGGAGACAGAACTAATAGTTACAGTGATATATGTGTAGATGTCTACATATACACCTGTTATCTGTCAATAGTCTTAACCACAGATAATCTACAGAATATATATCAAAGCACTTATTTCATCTGAATATGCTGTGCTGTGCTCTGTGTGTGTGTGTGTGTATCCCCACAATCATGTTCCTGTGTCTTCTAATAGACACCAGAGTGTACACATTTCCCTTTGAACGTCTTTTCAAGTACAGCAGTGTGTTTCTCAGTGGGTGTACCAAGACCTCAGTAAAAGGCCGAGGTTGGGGTTACCCCGACTTCACTGGAGCAGCCTACAGTAACATGCTGTGTGCTCAAGGTAAGGGCCTGTAACCTCCCCAACACGAACCCCAACCATTACCCTAACCTTACCCTGAAAATGAACCCAAAACACCCCAATTTTTTTTTTTTGGATTATCCCCCTTTTTCTCCCTATTGTACTTGACCAATTACCCCACTCTTCCGATCCGTCCCGGTCACTGCTCCACCCCCTCCGCCGATCCGGGGAGGGCTGCAGACTACCACATGCCTCCCCTGATACATGTGGAGTCACCAGCCGCTTCTTTTCAACTGAGAGTGAGGAGTTTCACGAGGGGGACATAGTACGTGGGAGGATCACGCTCCCCCCCTCCAGTTCCCCCTCCCCCTCCCCCTGAACAGGTGCCCCGACTGACCAGAGGAGGCGCCAGTGCAGCGACCAGGACACATACAGCTTCCCACCTGCAGACACGGCCAGTTGGGTCTGTAGGAACGCCCGACCAAGCCGGAGGCAACACGGGGATTTGAACCACTGATCCCTGTGTTGGTAGGCAACGGAATAGACCACTACGCTACCTGGACGCCCCCCCCCCCAAATGTTAACCATAACCCTGAGCTAACTAATATACCAAACCTAACTTTAATATTAGACCTAAGCTTAACCATAACCCCAATCATAATCCTACCTCGTCAGGACCGGAAAAATGTCCCCACGACTTTTACCTTTCTTTTGAGGAAATTAGGACCTTGCAAGCATAGATAAATGAGAACACACACACACACACGTGTGACATATATCCATGTGTTTACGGCCCGACCTTCTGTTTGAGTATGTCCACGGGGGCCTGGTGGGCTTTGAGCTTCTTGTTCTTGAGGAGGATCCTGCCCCGCAGCTGCATCGGGGACGGCAGAAGAGGGTCATCACTGAAGTCACTCTCGAAGAGGAAGCGCGTCACCAGACGTGCCCCAAACACCGTCTGGAAAAGAAATAAACAAAGCAAATGCGTGGACCCAACATCACAGGACATCTCTGTTGAAAGGCGGAGAGGGGCTACGAGCTGAGCGGCTGGGTTCGTCCCAGCAGAGGGACGGGTGAGAGGACAGAGTCAGTTAAGTTTACATCTCCCTGACATGAACATCAGAGGAATCCCGTCAGGGGAAAAATTAAAGTGTCTTTATCACAACAAATAAACAGGACCTCGGCGAGCAGAGGAGCAGGCTATTTAGGACAGAAAAATAAAAACCCTTCCCCAACATTAAAGACTTTCTTTATCGAACCACTTAGAAGTCCATCTCCAAAGGGGGTAGAGGAATGCTGGGAATTCTAGTGAGATGTAAGAATAATATTCCATTGATGTCTCAGACAGTTTTGCCCAACACAACTAAAGGACAAGAGGAAAATGGCTGTGAGCAGAATGTTGCAGGACTGATCTCAAACCAGCAAATGGGAGTAAAGGGTTCAGGAGTTGTGAGCTTCCCATCATGAAAAAAGAGGAGAAGGTGAGTCTGCACTGGAAAACTCTCACAAGCAACTGAATAAGTGGGATTGTATGAACTTGGAGCTGGATGATGCTGGACAAACGCTGCTGTTGTCGGGAAGCAGCTGAACCAGTCAGTCAAGTGTCTCCTTGCTCTGGTTTGACCTGTTGGATGTCATTCTCCCACAGGGATTATAAACCATTTAACAGATCATGGAGGCAAAACCACACATCAAACTGTCTCTGGATTTGGAAAAGATTTTTGGAGGATCGAGGTGGGCAGAACAATGCAAGTGAAGATGAGTTTTGCATGGTATCCCATACAGCACCACTACACAAAAAGTGAGTCCATACTTTTCCGTTACAATGGTGGGATTAGTATTTATTTACCCTCTTCGCACCAACTGTACTTGGCTAATCACCCCACTCTTCTGAGCTGTCCTGGTCGCTGCTCCACCCCCTCTGCCAGTTCAGGGAGGGCTGCAGACTACCACATGCCTCCTCCCATACGTGTGGAGTCGCCAGCCGCTTCTTTTCACCTGACAGCGAGGAGTTTCACCAGGGGGACGTAGCACGTGGGAGGATCACGCTATTCCCCCCAGTTTCCCCTCCCCCTGAACAGGTGCCCCGACTGACCAGAGGAGGCACTAGTGCAGTAACCAGGACACATACCCACATCCGGCTTCCCACCCGCAGACATAGCCAATTGTGTCTGTAGGGACGTCTGACCAAGCCGGAGGTAACACAGGGATTCAAACCGGCGATCCCCGTGTTGGTAGGCAACGGAATAGACCGCTACGCTAGTGTTTTAAATATAACTGACAACCAATGATACATTTTTCCTTTTCTTCCAGCACATGGTTCATTGGCACTCATCCTGTATTGTTAACATTACTGCTGTGACAGACAGACAGACAGACAGACAGACAGACAGACAGGTAGTGGTATTAGATTTCAGAGGTACCTTGAAGATCTCGGCCATCTTGCGTTGCTGAGGCAGGGAGCAATGGTTCTCTATGGACAAGACGACGGGCATGTCAGAATTGACAAACGCAGAGCGATGGATTGCCTCCACCACATCCTAGAGAGACACGGGGAGATGTGGGCGATGTGTTAACGGAAACGTAAACCTGAACATGTCACATGATGGGCTGAACACACCACCATCTCACCACAACCTCCTGACACATCATTTTTCTGCCATTTATGAAAACGTGCTCAAAACTGCTGATAGCTGAGTTTTAACCACAGAGACACCAGTGGTGAGGGCAGCGAGGAACAAACTGTCCTCGTCTTGTTGATGTCGCATCTGCCACGTTTTCTGAACTGTGGCGAGATGTCGCTACAGTGAAAACAGCAACTCTCTCCATCCCGACCTCTTCACTGAACCCGGAATTGTTGGAAAATGGGACACATGCCAGCACACATGCCAGCGTCATCGCTGAAGTAACCGGTGCAGCTACATCAGTGTATGAATACAACTGCATCAACACACAAATCTGATCTGATCAGTAGTAAATAACACTGTGAAAAGTCCGTCTTAAATATCACATTTGGAAACACAAATCCGATTTGTCTGAAAATACCGTCCCTGTGTGAGACGAGCATTACTAAACCACAACTATGAAGACGATGACAAACTCAGGTACACCAGACCACTAGCTATACACCTTTATTATAGAAAACAAACGATACGAGGACTTTTCAAGGCACCCATTGTTTCGAAGAGGAAGTCTGCTGACACATTTTTAGATTTGTGTGGTTTGTGCGACTGGCTGGTGAAATCATCCATGGGTCGAGAGCAGAAATGTTTGCTGTTGGTGTACTCTGTAAAGTCAAATAAATCCTTGCCGAATGATGTATGTGTACACAGACAGTGTTAATGATGGTGAGCCCATTAGTCTACTTGGCCAATTACCCCACTCTTCCGAGCCGTCCCGGTCTCTGCTCCACCCCCTCTGCTGATCCGGGGAGGGCTGCAGACTACCACATGCCTCCTCCGATACACGTAGAGTCACCAGCCACTTCTTTTTACCTGACAGTGAGGAGTTTCTCCAGGGGGACATAGCACGTGGGAGGATCACGCTGTTCCCCCCAGTTCCCCCTCCCCCCGAACAGGCGCCCTGACCGACCAGAGGAGGCGCTAGTGCAGCAACCAGGACACATACCCACATCTGGCTTCCCACCCACAGACACGGCCAACCAAGCCAGAGGTAAGACGGGGATTCGAACCGGCGATCCCCGTGTTGGCAGGCAATGGAATAGACTGCTACGCCCCCCGGACGCTCAGTAGTGCTCTAATTCAAGGGGAAAACTTTTTGTAAAGCAGATTGGACAGCTTTGGATGGCCGAAAGCAGAGTATATGTAACCCAATCCAATTTATTGGCAAATCAATTCTGCTCTGAAGGCTATTCAGTTTTGCTGTAGTATAAAGCTACACCCCCCCCCCCTTGTGGATCCTGTGACAGCTGAAAAAACAGTTCACATCTTTTTTCTACTGAGTTTTCTCGTCTCCTTTCTGACCTTGAAGGGTATCTTGGTGGTGAGAGTGTGTCCGTGGTAAATCACTGGCATGCCATCGTCACCATCCCAACAGTCCAATTCCACACTCCTGCAACCTTGAAGGAGCACCTAAGTAAGTACAAAATCTTGTTGTGAGAAACAGTTACGTGCAGATTCGATTAGCAAAGAAAAAAAAAGCAGGGGAATAAAAACTGAAAAATGTCTGAAGTAATATCTTTTGGCACAGTGAGTGACCTGACTGCCTCTCTCACCTGACTGTACAGCTCCACAGATGACTCCCCCTTGAGCTGGTGTCCGGTCAGGTAGGTGTTGTGAGAGGACTCAATGTAGTAGTAAGACAAAGGGTACTGCAGCTGTTCTGGATCTACCTGAGACTCCTCATTACGAGACGCAAAGTTCTCCTTGTCCATCAGGTATCTGGCCCGAAGAGACGAGGGTTGTGAAGTGTGGATCAACTAAAGCTGCATTTAGACTGCCTGATACAAGTGACCCGTTTCCGATTGTTTTGCTCACATATGGCACCAATCACATACCAGGTAATATGACTGTGTAACCAGGAAAACAAAGCACATGGAATTAGACATTTTCAGATCTGACCACATTCATATGTACAAGTAAGTTGGACAGGAATCTGATATCTGCCAATGCAACTCATGTAACCACACAGACCAGATTCTCGAGGTCATCGCAAATTGCACATTAGTGTAAATGCAACACCAGCATTGTTGTCACATTTTGAATGATGTGGTATACACGTGAGGTTGTTCACTTTTGCATGCAGCTATACCAAACGCCCATGTAGGCAAACACATGCAGGTTGTTTGAAATTAAAGCCATAGTTATGCTGCAGCAATCAGATATGGGTCACTTTGAAAAACAGATGTAAGCAGGCGGTCAAAAACATTGGATAGAGGCAGCAAATCAGAACTGGGCATCAAGACCTGCAGTGTAAATGTAGTCTAAGACGGTACCGTGATGATTGTATGCACTGATGCTATGATGACACTCTATGTCAACGCAATTATTCAAACTAGACATCAAACCTGAGTGTGAAGTTCTTTGCAGATAACAACCCTGTTTCTCATGACTCATAGACAATCTTATCATGGCCTCTGTTTATCAAGGCGTTCATAAATAGCTGAACATATCTTTCATAGAACAATAGTATGAACTGTTCTTCATCCTCTTTTGTGCTTCATCATGAGCTATTATCATAATTATTTGTGTTGTTCATATTTAGTGGCGGTAGTAGCACCAGTAGTAATACGAGTGGTACAGTGGTATGATTGGTGTACCTGGCAAAACCTTCAAATGACATCCAGCCCATTTGGCGCATGCTTGATGAGGGCTCAAATTTCTGCAGAAGAAAAACAAAGATTAAAAAAAAAAGTTTTCAAAATTATGGTTGACTACTTCAAGTTCCTTCATTCCTTCCCCTCATCTGCCCTCTATTCATTGGTACGCTCATCTGCCATGTCAATAATCTGCTCATCCTTCATCACGTGAACTCCTTCCTCTCTCTTCTATCCATTTGTCCATCTATCCCTCACCTACTGATTTTTTTTCCCTCTCTCCCTACTACCATCTCTGAGTCTGACATTTGTTGATTTATGTTTGGTCAAACAGTGTCTGCCTTCCTGTCCTCTACATCTTTACATCCCCTCTGTATCAGATTCTCTGATGATTCAGATACCATTCAATCATTCATCTCCACTATCCCTCCAACCATCATCCATCCATCTCTTCTTAACAGTAATCAGGCAGTCTGATCTGCAGAACACAGATAATGGCGTTTTCTCGCCCTCTCTCTTTCTTGCCCACTGATGGGGATCGTGGCTTACCTGGATGATGCTGAGAATCTCGTCATAACTCAAGTGTTCTCTCTGACAGTTGACCAGGAAGTCGTTCAACTGAGGGATTGCCAGTCCCAGAACGCCAAGCGAGGCGTTCTCCACCCCCGTCCCGTTGGTCACGATGCTGGCTGCTGCGATAGCGTCCGAAATTTGCTTCTGGTTATCGGACATCTGCTGCCTGGTCCGGATGAACAGGCCGAGGTCGGAGCCGTTGCGTGTTAACAGGTCTGGAGCAGAGAAAGGGGGATTTAACAAAGTGAGAAAAGTAGTGAAAAGAAAAGAGAGAGGAGGGCAGTGACTTTCAAGGAAAAGAGATGGAATAAATGCAGCAATATTGTAAATAAGACTATTTATATGTGCAGCTGTGTGCGCTAATGTTGACCGTCTGTATTGTGCGAAGTGTGAACCCTCTCAGTCATGCATGGGACTCTGCCTTTGTCTTTCTGTCTGCCTGTCTATCTGTATGCATCTGTGATGATGTGGCCATCTGTACCGAGGTCTGGTTGGAGTCCAGTGTCTTTGTCGTCTATCCTCAGGTTGGTGTAAAGAGGTGCTGAATCTGGACCAGAGCGGCTGCAGGGGACGGCAAAGGTATCAAACAACTCTTTGACATCCTTCCTACTGCGGATACTAGGGAGGAAGAACAGCAGCAAACAGGACAAAAACAGCCTTAGTTTCACAATGAATTCACTTTTTCTATGACTTGACGCGAACTAAATTTGATCTTAGCACCATTATTACAACGCTGTTTAACACGAGTTATTAAAGGGACGCACCGCAAATGTGACGACCACTTGCATTGTTTTATGTGCCCAAGTACTTTAAACTCCTCCACCTTCATCACTTCTACCCCTTGCATCCTCACCATTCCACTGTCCTCCCTCTCATTCACACATATGTATTCCGTCTTGCTCCTACTGACTTTCATTCCTCTTCTCTCCAGTGCATACCTCCACCACCTGCACCCTACTCTCGCTACAGATCACAATGTCATCCGCAAGCATCAAAGTCCATGGAGTTGAAACGAAACATGAACTTGAAAAATGTATTTGTCAAAATAACCACCAGTGGTATTTGTCATTGCTTATATAGTCCAGCACCTCTGCCTCTAAAGAAACACAGCATGTTATGTAACAGCAGAGGGTGAGAGGGTCAAATATAGAAAAAAAAAGAGTATACATATCACCATTTTTTTAAGACCAAACATAACTATCACTGACCTTGACTGCAGATAATGAAAATATGAGTGCATGGCTCATAGAAAGACCACAGTGAAAATATTTCTTAAACAGTTCATGTTTTAGTTGAAAAGATAGCTCTGAAAAATATTTATTACATTGTCAAAATGTGAATGTCACTGGCCGTGCTATCTGGAGGTCTTCTTACGTAACATTTAACGATAGTCATTGTACACATTCCTTTAGCCCGTCTCTGGGCTTCAGCAGACCTGAGAGATTTTTTTAAAGCCCTTCTTGGAGTTAAAAACTGTATTTTACAATCTGCACAAGTATATGGTCACATCTGATCCAGCGGGCAAACCAAAAGACCAAGTACGAAGCATCTTCACACAAGAGGACTTCCTGTGTCGAGTCATGCTTTACATTAAATGTATATTTACCTGAATGACTTGAACAACTCCACAAACTCAATGAAGTTGATGGTGGTGTCAGAGATCATGAGGTTTTGGAAGCCTTTGAAACAGCCTTTCCCTCGGCCGTGCCACGACCTGCTGCTCCATGCACTGCAACACCAAGACAGGGAGGAGGAAACACTTAACTCTGCATCTGTCTGCACGCATATCAGACATATCAGAACTAGAAACACCATTTGTCATTTCATTTCATGCACTTGCGCACATGAAATGAAACGACACATCATTTCCCCCAGCCCACAGCACTGCAATACAAAGACAACAACACATCCAAAAACTACAAGAACACATATATCCAAACTAACACACATATCCAAACTAACACACACATCTAAACTAAACAACAACAAAAAAAAACACTGTCCAGGAGAATGAACGCCAGCCAGGGTGACTGTCGGAACTGCCGGTCTACATCGGCTAGCAGTTAGCTTAGCCTGCCCCGCTTCTGCATCCTGTCAGACCGCCCTCGGTGTTACCTCTTTGGGCACAGCTCTGGGCAGAGCTGTGGTCCCTGGGCCCACAGGACACAGCAGACCAAGCACTCCCAGCCGATCTAGCACAAGCTCTCCCAGCCATCAAACGAAGACAAACTTAGATGCAGACGTGGACAAAGACACTGCATGGACGGCACTGGGTGAGGTCACCACAAACGTAAATTCACGCCGCCATCTTCCCACACTGGTAACGGGTGAGGCTGCCACAAAGTTCGTGCCACCATCTTCCCACACTGGTACTGGGTGAGGCCGCTGCAAACATGAATTTGCACCGCCATCTTCCCACACTCACACAAAATAGATGAATTTTGTGCCTTTCAGAGGGAGTATCTGTGTACAAGAGTGAACGAGTGTGTTTGGAAAAAGACAAAATGAGGGAGAAGAACAAGGTGATAGCAAAGTGTTTGAAAGTACTTCACTGGGGAGAGGGGAGGTGAAATGATAACTTTTTAATATTAGAATTATGTTAGAATCAAGCCAGAGCCCCAGGCTTTGAAACACCTCTTCACCTCGGTGAAAATGTGGAATACAGAGATTTTAAACCGTCCAGACTTCAAACACCACGTGCCATCGCAAACGTACCTTGGTGGCGTCTTGGAACTTCCTGATAGGATGGGAGAGGATTGTGTCCGTGACGGGTTGCAGCCCGCCATACTAGTGGACGAGGAAGAGGAAGAAGAGGAAGAGGATGGGGCGGGTGTTCCAGGGATCCTATTGGCCGAGAGGGAAAAGGGTCCAGGGAAACTTTCCTCTTTGGAGAGAAATGGGATATTGTGAAAAAGGAGCATTCTTTTTAGATGCATGCAATAGGTCAGAAGGTATTTCAAACATCCAGGAAGTGTTTGTTTTCTTCCTTTCTACCAAAAGCAGTCACTTTAAAAAGGCTCATTTCAAACTAGTTATAATTAGCTGTTAATTCACCTCCTCACTTGGTATCAACCTTGCCAATTTAGGGATGATCATTTTCTTCTCAAGATGTGTGTTTTGTTCTACGTAGGAAGTCTCACCTGGGTCTTCCTGGTCGATGCTGTCAGAGAGCTCCAGCCCGTTCCGTCCCAGTCCCTCCTTACAGCTCCGTGTTTTTCTGGAAACCATTTCGTCATCCGTGGCATCTCCACTGTCTCCCTGGAGACAGCGAGCGAAATGGGATTAACCAGGTTGACAAGGATTACGGAAACAAACGGACCTAAATGCTATGGTAGATATGGGCAGGGAGCTTTTCTCGGTGCGATTTACTGAAAATCTTATCAGTTGACCATATGGTCGCTTTGTTGGATTAAAAACAAAAAAACAGCAGAATAGAGGTAGTTCTAACATTACAACAGCTATTTCAAATGGCTGTGACCATTGAAGATCATCTCTGAGATGTTCCAAACTAAAACAATGCTTCTAAAAATGCTCAATTGTAAAGAAAGAGTGACAGGGTGGCCATCAAATAGCAAGTCGGCGTGATAACTATCGACCATTCAAAAACCAAATGTCTGAAATTTCCTTTTCAATCCCATTGATAGCCACTGTTATTCATTTACAGCAATTTGTCCTGTCATCGTAGCCTTGTGTGGGCCACTGACTCCTCAGCCTGCTCATCCACTGTTGCTTTATACGGGCATAATGTAACATAAACTCACAATGAGGGTTCTTTTTTTTTTAAAAGATAATTTTTGGCCATTCTTTGCCTTTATTAGACGGCAAGAGTCAGACAGCAAATGCATGAAAGAGAGAGCATAACATGCAACAAAGGTCGACGGCTGGAACACAACTGGCTACAGCCGCAACCACGTGGCCATACGGCACACGCTGCAGCCGCTCAGCCATGGAGATGCTCCGTGAAGGCTCTTTGAAAATGTTTAAAAAAGGGAAATCTGTGTGTACTGACCCTGACGAGGACCTTCTTCTTCTTCTTGGTTTTCTCATTGATGCCCAATGGGCTGTTTTTCTGGGCACCGGCTTTTTCGCTGCCCACGTTCCACCGCCGTCCACCAAACAGCTCAATGGCCTGGGCAAGGGTGGGGCCCTCGTACCTGGAATCCTCCTGGCCGGTACACACATCATGAGACACGCAAACAAGACAACGTTTAGTTAAAGACTAACTGCACTTTGCACCATTTTAGTGAGTTTTCTAACATCTACTGGTTTTGGTACTCTGGGATGTTAGCATAGCAGGATAAACACAGCTGCAGCTCAAAACATTAATAATGCATCTGTTGGATGAACCAGCATTGACAGTGCTATTGGCAATAATGGCTGTCTGTCTGTCAATGCTGCTATGTGTGCTGCTACATCTAAATCAAACAGATCCATTATTAATGTTATTCAGCTACTGCTGTGTTTAGCCTGCTATGCTTACATCACAGAGTACCAAGACCACTCTGCCATATTTTAACCTTTACATGCTTTTTAACCCGTGGATGTCAGCAAGCTTGATGATTTAAAGAAAAGATGACCGTTTTGAGTTTTTTGTGGCTTCAATATTTTTTTTCTTCTCAAAGTTTACATCTTTTGTGCGACAAATATATTGCGTTATGAAAACCAATCAAAACACATTACCATCCATTAGAAAATGAGGTTATTTTTGGCAATTCCTGAAATGTTGCGTGCTTGGAAATTCAAAATATTCATTTAAGGGAAAAGGAATTAAAAACATAGATGAATCACTTTTATAAATACGTTTTTTAAAATCCATTTATATTAGTTATTGATAATCTTTCCAATTACTGAGGAAGTGGGGCCGTTAATGAATATGGCAGGAGGTAAAAAGAGGAGCGGCTACACTCTTTTTAAAAGAATGTTCAGTTATTCCTAATTAAAAAATTTTTTTGAGTGGTTTTATTTATAACTTATATTTCCTTTTCCAGAAATGATAATTCTAAATTTTTCAGTTGTTTCTACAATACTTTCAATGGCAACATCAACACCTGCTATTACACCATCATTATGATGTGATCATAGGGATGGCAAGGCATAGTTAAAAAGACAATAAGTACATATCTTTACCTGATACAGGCTGACGTACTGCCTCCTCAGCCACTGCAGCCTCTGGTCAGGGAACCTCTTCAGTTTCCGCGTGGCACTGACCAGCTCAGACAGGCCTTTGTAGAGCACCTGGGTTGTGTGGTTTGGTGCCACAAAGTGCAGCAGCCTATGGGCGGAGGGAAGGAGATCGCTCACATCTGCATTTAAATGACACACTGTTTTTGTATACTAGTTGCACTTTCGTCCCTGCAAAGCACTGGTCTATCCCCCCAGTCTCACCACCAAAGCACTGGTCTATCCCCCCAGTCTCACCACCAAAGTACTGGTCTATCCCCCCAGTCTCACCAGCAAAGCACTGGTCTATCCCCCCAGTCTCACCAGCAAAGCACTGGTCTATCCCTCCAGTCTCACCAGCAAAGCACTGGTCTATCCCCCCAGTCTCACCAGCAAAGCACTGGTCTATCCCCCCAGTCTCACCAGCAAAGCACTGGTCTATCCCCCCAGTCTCACCAGCAAAGCACCGGTCTATCCCCTCAGTCTCACCAGCAAAGCACTGGTCTATCCCCCCAGTCTCACCAGCAAAGCACTGGTCTATCCCCCCAGTCTCACCACCAAAGCACTGGTCTGTCCCCCCAGTCTCACCAGCAAAGCACTGGTCTATCCCTCCAGTCTCACCAGCAAAGCACTGGTCTATCCCCCCAGTCTCACCAGCAAAGCACTGGTCTATCCCCCCAGTCTCACCAGCAAAGCACAGGTCTATCCCCCCAGTTTAACCAGCAAAGCACTGGTCTATCCCCCCAGTCTCACCAGCAAAGCACTGATCTATCCCCCCAGTCTCACCACCAAAGCACTGGTCTGTCCCCCCAGTCTCACCACCAAAGCACTGATCTATCCCCCCAGTCTCACCACCAAAGCACTGCTCTGTCCCCCCAGTCTCACCACCAAAGCACTGATCTATCCCCCCAGTCTCACCACCAAAGCACTGATCTATCCCCCCAGTCTCACCACCAAAGCACTGGTCTATCCCCCCAGTCTCACCACCAAAGCACTGATCTATCCCCCCAGTCTCACCACCAAAGCACTGGTCTGTCCCCCCAGTCTCACCACCAAAGCACTGATCTATCCCCCCAGTCTCACCATTAAAGGAGAGAAAGTAGAGGTGGTGCAGTCTTCAGACACCTTGATATTACACTGGACAATAACCTCAGCTTCAATCAGCATACCATGGACATTTACAAGCGTTGTCAAAGGAGACTCACAGACATCCATAAACTAAATCACCCGACGGTCCAATCCCATCTTCTTCTTCTTCGCCTGTACCATGGCACTATTGAGCCACTTCTTCTGTATGGTGCCATCTGTTTTTTCCATATGTTCCAGTCACCAGTAAGAAGAAACTCTTAAAGATAACTCGTTTAGCCAGCGAACTCATTGCATTCCCACCCCCAACTTCTCTGACTGTGTCTCCTAATCCCTGATCCGCAAACCACTCACAATCACACATGACCCAGACCCCCCGACTCTACCAGCACCTTGCCCCACTTCCATCTGGACACAGGTCCAGACTACCCATGTGCAGAAAGGTCTGTTTCAGCAAGAGCTTTGTTCCTACAGCCATACGAGCGTTAACTCAGTAACCTCCTCTTACATTACAACAAATCCAGTCTGTGGTGTGTCGTGTCAACCTATGTCTTGGTCTCTGTTGTGTGATCCCTGCAATTACGTGTCCCTGTAATAATGTATAATTCTGTATGTCTTACTTGTTTGTACTATGTATTCACCTACTGTTGAACAGAATGTCCTCTTTGAGGACAAATAGACGATCTATTTTTTTGCCAAGAGTCATTTTATATTGTTAATGGGACACAAACCTGTTATCTGTGGTGCCAAGTCCATAGAGAAGGGTGAGACAGTTCTCTTCCGCCATCATCTGGCTCAGTTTGTTCTGCAAACACACGGCATGGACGTCCACTCCATGGTGGCCCAGAAACACTGCCTGGATCATGACAAAGACACTTTACTGGTTCATATAAGACCAACTGACATTCAAACAAAACTTCTTTTTTTTTTTTTTTTTTGGTATTTTTCCGCCTTTTTCTCCCCAATTGTATCCGGTCAATTACCCCGAGCCGTCCCGGTCGCTGCTCCACCCCTTCTGCTGATCAGGGGGAGGGCTGCAGACTACCACATTCCTCCTCCAATACATGTGGAGTTGCCAGCTGCTTCTTTTCACCTGACAGTGAGGAGTTTCACCAGGGAGACGTAGCGCGTGGGAGGATCATGCTATTCCCTCCAGTTCCCCCTCCCCCCTGAACAGGCGCCTCAACCGACCAGAGGAGGTGCTAGTGCAGCGACCAGGACACATACACACATCTGGCTTCCCACCCACAGACACGGCCAATTGTGCCTGTAGGGACGCCTGACCAAGCCGGAGGTAACACGGGGATTCGAAACGGCGATCCCCGTGTTGGTAGGCAACGGAATAGACCGCTATGCTACCCGGACTTCCTCAAACAAAACATATTAAAGAAAACTTTATTGATAAACCTGGCTTAAGAACATCATCCAAGGCTTGTGAGTCTTATGTTGTAAAAGTACTGAGGCGTTTCAATGAATCATGGGTAAAATGGTGACCGATTTGGAAAAGCATTTTATGTAAATACTTGATAGATGTAAAAACTGCATCTGCATACCTTCACCACTCCCAGATCCAGCAGGCCCTCTGTCAGGCCTGCAACTACGGACTGTCCTACACCCGCTGGAGGTTCTGCAGGGGAGGCTCCTCCACAGTGAGGCTTACCTGCGGTGAAGAAGCACGCCCCCCATGAGTGTTACATGTAACACATGTACAGGAAACTGGGTCTACTTGGCACAGATAAACACGTTCACAACGCCGTTAAAATGTGCCACAGGAGAACCCGGGCTTATCGGTCAGTGATAAACACATTTCTCACACATTTCAAGTACGGCGCCGGCACAGGAAATTGAGCTGTGCCGCTATAATTAAACACACAATTTACAACGTGTTTACTAGCCACTGTCCCAACAGCAAAAAAACACGCAAAACAATCTTCTTCCAGCACTCCTGTGTCTCGCTGAATAAAATATATTTGTCATGGCCAACCCTGGCAAATATCTTTATAAGTAGACCTGGTGCAGGTTAAACAAGGAGGCAACATGCAGCACATCAGCAGTCTGCAGGCAGCTGGTGCCACAACAGATCAACTCGAATGGACTGAATCACAACCTCTGAATGTATGAATTTATAGATGAACATGCTGAGGAGAACAGATAATATACGAGCTGGCTACAAGCATAACAGCCGTGCAAACATATCAGAGCACTGTGTTCAGGTTCTACCCCACCCTCCTCCTCCCGTGTTTTACCCCAGGTGATGGTGGTGTTGTCCGGCTGCAGCCGCAGGAGGCAGCGGGCTGTGAGGTGGCTGTCCTGGTCATAGTGGATGACTGTAGCCCCCTGCAGCAGAAACTGGTGCACGTCTGGCTGCAGCGACAACACGTACCTGTGTAGAGGAGTACACAACACTATGTAGAGGAGTACACAATGCTATGTAGAGGAGTACAACACATACCTGTGTAGAGGAGTACACAATACTATGTAGAGGGGTACACACCACTATGTAGAGGAGTACAACATACTGTGTATCTAGACATGATGTGGAAGTGGACGTGTGTGTTTGTTTGTAACATGCATGGTGTGTGTGTGTGTTTGCGGTATGTGCATGGTGTGTGTGCAGTTGTTTGTTTGCAATGTGCATGGTGTGTGTGCGTTTTTGTATTGTGCTTAGTGTGTGTGCTTAGTGTGTGTAATGTGCATGGGGTGTGTGCGTTCATTTGCAACGTGCATGCTGTCTGTGTTTGTTACACGCATGGTGTGTGTGTTTGTAATGTGCATGGGGTGTTGTTTGTTACGTGCATGGTGTGTGTTTGTTTGTTATGTCCATGGTGTGTGTGTGTGTGTGTGTGTTAGTAACATGCAAGATAAGTGTGTGTGTGTGTGTGTGTGTGTGTGTGTGTGTGTGTGTGTAACATGCATGGTGTGTGTGTGTGTGTGTGTGTGTGTGTGTGTGTGTGTGTGTGTGTATGTGTTTGTAATGTGTAGTGTGTGTGTGTGTGATCGTAACATGCATAGTGTGTGTGTGTGTGTTTGTAATGTGCATGGTGTGTATGTTTGTATCGTGCATAGTGTGTGTGTGTGTGTGTGTGTGTGTGTGTGTGTGTGTGTGTGTGTGTGTGTGTGTGTGTGTAATGTGCATGGGGTGTGTGTGTTCGTTTGCAACGTGCATGGTGTGTGTGTGTGTTTGTTACATGCATGGTGTGTGTGTGTAATGTGCATGTGGTGTGTGTGTTTGTAATGTGCATGGGGTGTGTGTGTGTTTGTAATGTGCATGATATGTGTGTGTGTGTGTGTTTGTAATGTGCATGATATGTGTGTGTGTGTTTGTAACATGCATGGTGTGTGTGTTTGTAATGTGCATGGGGTGTTGTTTGTTACGTGCATGGTGTGCGTTTGTTTGTTATGTCCATGGTGTGTGTGTGTGTGTTTGTAACGTGCAAGATAAGTGTGTGTGTGTGTGTGTGTGTGTGTGTGTGTGTGTGTGTGTATGTGTTTGTAATGTGTAGTGTGTGTGTGTGTGTGTGTGTGTGTGTGTGTGATCGTAACATGCATAGTGTGTGTGTGTGTGTTTGTAATGTGCATGGTGTGTGTGTTTGTATCGTGCATAGTGTGTGTGTGTGTGTGTGTGTGTGTGTGTGTGTAATGTGCATGGGGTGTGTGTGTTCGTTTGCAACGTGCATGGTGTGTGTGTGTGTTTGTTACATGCATGGTGTGTGTGTGTGTGTGTGTAATGTGCATGTGGTGTGTGTGTTTGTAATGTGCATGGGGTGTGTGTGTGTTTGTAATGTGCATGATATGTGTGTGTGTGTGTGTTTGTAATGTGCATGATATGTGTGTGTGTGTTTGTAACATGCATGGTGTGTGTGTGTGTGTGTGAGTGTAACGTGCAGTGTGTGTGTGTATATGTCCTACCAGGGGATGAGCTCTGTGCCGTGGCCAAAGGCCCGGTGGGTCTCCTCCGTACCCTGAAACTCCCCGTCCTTCACCATGGTTTCGGCCGACAAGTCGCCCTCCGAGTCTGACAAGTCACCCACGGTGAACCTACAAGGTTTCATGAGGCGGGGGGAGGGGGAAGGAGGAAGTGTCAGGGTGGAGGAAGGAAGGGAGGGAGGAGGATAAAGCATAACGGTCGACATAAATGAGTTGGTGCACCAGCATGGTAGAGAGAAACAGAGGGAGGAGAATCAGAGGGAGAACTAGTATGAGAGTCAGAGGGAGAACCAGGAGCGAGAGGAGAGTCAGAGGGAGAACTAGGAGGAGAGAGACAGAGTAAATGGGGTAAGAAGCAGTAAAGCCCACAGGCAGTGAGCATGATACCTGTATGTTGTACCTGTATTTGCAGTTAGTGCATGTAAATATTGCAAGAACAAGCAAGAAATCATTGCAAACTGTGTCCACTGTCCCAGTACTACTGTCACAGTACTACTCACACCTCTGTCACAGTACTACTCACACCTCTGTCACACCATCAAGATATTAATGAAGAACCTTAAAACTGTGTGTGTGTGTGTGTGTGTGTGTGTGTGTGTGTGTGTGTGTGTGTGTGTGTGTGTGTGAAAGAAAAACCACAAGCTCTCAGAAGCACTTACAGGAAAGGGTTTGAGTCTGGCATAGTCCTAACAGAGTGGGAACTACAGCAGGAAGGCGATGAGAGAGATGAAGATGGTGAGAGAGATGAAGATGACGAAGATGGTGAGAGAGATGAGGAGAGAGGGGGAAGGTCAGGCATGTTTTCTCATGACACAAAGACCAAAATAATAATTATAATAAAACAATTTAAAAAAAACAGCATGGAAAGAACAGGAACTAAAAAAGATAGACAGCTGAGTGGAGAGAAACACCTTGTTGTGTAGCAGGAAGAGAAGAGAAACACCTTGTTGTGTAGCAGGAAGAGAAGAGAAACACCTTGTTGTGCAGCAGGAAGAGAAGAGAAACCTTGTTGTGTAGCAGGAAGAGAAGAGAAACCTTGTTGTGTAGCAGGAAGAGAAGAGAAACACCTTGTTGTGCAGCAGAAAGAGAAGAGAAGCCTTGTTGTGTAGCAGGAAGAGCAGTTTATGTGGATGACAGACGGTGTGTTCCAGAAGCGTGTCAGGGAAACGGGGTGATCATTAGAAAAGAGGAAACAAACATGACAGGAGGGACTTGTTTATCTGATCGTCTCACAGCGAGGGTTGCTTCTGACGTCTCGGCGCTCCAACTCCCGTGTCATCGCTCAGGTCCAGGAAAACTCCACCGGCCAACCGCACAGCAACACCGCCATTAATCCAGCTCTCCGACAACACAAATACGCACCGGGGTCACTGGCCACTGGGGTTTGAGAACTACCAGAGCGCCATATTGCTTCCTGTCCTGACAAGGAACCAAACCTGCGATGTGTTCCTCAGCGGGCCAGGTGTTTATTTCAACACCACCTCTTCACAATAACAATCTGGGGAAGGAGTTCCTCCACAAACACATTATCTCTTCCTCCGCCGAGAGCGGTCCAGGACGAGATAAAGACTTGGTTAAACAGACACGTTTTCTGGCTGGAAAGGTTGAACACATCACGTCTGGGCTGACCCAGACGGGATGGACCAGAGTAAACCAACTGTCTGGATGACCGTACAAGCCAAAGGACCCCAGTGTGTCTGCATCTCTGGACAACATGAGGTGGATGGTGAGGACGTCTCTGTTAAACACTAAGATAAAGGTCTTCACGGGCTGGACGGCTGCTACACAACAGTTGATAACATCACCGAAATGCCACGAACACTGTCTGTTGAATCAGAACCAGAACCAGAACCACTTTGTCGTTTCACTTCATGCACTTGCACACATGAAATGAAACGAACCATCGTTTTCCCCAGCCCACAACAGTGCAACACAAAGACAAGAACACATATCCAAACTACAAGTACACATATCCAAACTACAAGTACACATATATCTAAACTGAAAAAAAAATCACTATCCAGGAGAACGAACGTCAGCCAGGATGACTGTCAGAACTACTGGTCTGCATGGAGCTAGCATTAGCTTAGCCTGCCCCGCTTCCGTGTTCTGTCAGACCGCCCTTGGTGTTTCCTCTTTGGGCTCCACTCCAGGCAGGGCTGGGATGCTTTGGGCCCACGAGACGCAGTAGACCAGGCTCCCCCAGCCGATCCAACGCCAGCTCTCCAAGCCAGACACCTTCGACACACCTCCCTGCACTTCACACGACACCAAAAACACAAAACCCAGTCCAGGCTAGGCGAGGCCGCCGCCAGACCGCCCTCGGTGTTATCGGAACTGCCGGTCTGCATGGGCTAGCAGTTAGCTTAGCCTACCCTGCTTCGGCGTCCTGTCTGACCGCCCTCTGCGTCACCTCTTCGGGCACAGCTCCAGGCAGGGCCGTGGTCCCTGGGCCCACAGGACGCAGCAGACCAAGCTTTCCCAGCCAATCCAGCGCCAGCACTCCCAGCCATTAAACGAAGACAAACTTAGATGCAGACGTGGACAAAGACATTGCGTGGATGGTACTGGGGGAGACCGCCGCAAACATGAATTTGCGCCGCCATCTTCCCAAACCATAAGCTAACACCGGAAGTGAGCTAACAGTCTGAGTTTCATGGACTATCTGCATAAAAAGTAAGGCTCATTTCTGTAAGGATGGCGTAAAATACTCTACGGTAAATATTTAAAGCTTACCAGCAAGCAGAGCTACATCGTAAAAATCAAACGTTTTGGGCATCCAGGTAGGGTAGGGGTCCATTCCGCTGCCTACCAACACAGGGCTCATCGGTTCGATTCCCTGTGTTACCTCCGGTTTGTTCGGGTGTCCCTACAGACACAACTGGCCGTGTTTGCGGGTGGGAAACCGGATTTGGGTGTGTGTCCTGGTCGCTGCACTGTCCTCTGGTCGGTCAGGGCGCCTGTTTGGGGGGGCTGGAGGGAATAGTGTGATCCTCCTACACTCAATGTCCCCCTGGTGAAAAACTCCCTCCCCGGATCGGCAGAGGGGGTGGAGCAGCGACAGGGACGGCTCGGAAGAGTGGGCTAATTGGCCGGACACAATTGGGAGAAAAAAGGGCAGGGGGGGGGGGTCACCTGAGTTCTTTGGTCCAGATTATGAACGAGTGTTTGCATACTCCTGTCGTGTTGGTCAGTCACAAACTGAACTGCAGATCACCAATAGTTAATAAAATCTAACGAGAGCAGAGAGAGAGCGGAACAAAATACAGGATGAGAGAGAAGGCCTTCCAGAAGGATGGCGGAGCCGTGGAAAAAGATGGAGAACAAAAAGCGAGCGTACTGCAGAACAGAGTTGGAGGAGCGGCTGGTGGAATGATGACAACACCACCAATGCCTCAAACACTGGAAATTCCAAAAATGAGTGTCACACCGACAAACGAAGAAGCTGGGTAGATGTTATGGTCTGTGTGTGTGTGTGTGTGTGTCCAACCCCGTCAGTTCTATCAGAACCGCAGTCATCATTATGTGTGTGTTCTAGGATAAATGCTGATTTACCGGTGCTGTGTAGCCAGCATTGGTACATCTTTGGTATCACAATGAATCAATAGTTCACATGGTTATACCATGACATCACAAGACCACCACGCCATCGCTCCTGATACGCTCCTCCTCCTCACATGACATGGTAGTGAACTATGTTTTGACTCTAAAGCGAGAGAGACAAGTCGGACACATGCTGTCGTTTGAAATGAGTCCTGGTGGGGTCAGAGTTCAAAAGCCACCGTGTGCCAAACAACTTTAGTAGTCCTCATAGTTCGAATATAAGACTCCATGGAGTGCCACAGTATCGTTTACTTTTACTTTCTCTGTGAGTCATTGTCTGTGAATGAACGAGGAAAAGAAAGAATTTGTGTTCAGAGCAAAGCCTTTGCCATGTGGTTCTACATTGTTCTACATGATAATGTCCATTTCCAGTCAGAGCCCCAAAGTGGCACAAACAAAAGGTTCAAAATTAGAAACAAGAAGCAAACTTTTACTGACTTTTCATTGACAGACTTGAGGAAAATAGACCAAGTTAGGGCTCGAAAAACAAAACTTGTCGACAAAAGTAGGATTAATGAGATTTGTGTGGAGCTCTTGGAGAACGTCGTAACCCTTTTAGCATACATCAACTGATGCATCCTCATAGAATGTGGACATTGAGAAGAGTGTCATGTCATTTAAGTTTAGGAACAACATAGATTTTATTTCCTGAACCAAAAGAAAAAGTGAAATAAAGCAGAGGCGCCATACAAAAAGGAGTGTGATACTGACTGATTGCGGCTGCGGTTCCTGAAGGAGTTGTTCCTGGAGGTCGGTGAAGGTCCGGTGTAGGAGGGGCTGGTGGACGGCTCATCAGGGTCCTCCGCCTCAAGACTACGATTACATGACCTGGACAGAAGTGATGAGCGTGGCATATGAGCAGATGTCAAAAACAAAAAGGTTGTAATTGTAAAGACAAGAGTAACAGTTGGGAAGAATGGGAGTTAGCAATGCGCTATGCTTCTGCTAACTCCAACAGACGAAGAGCCACCGTTAAAAATGGGCCTTTTGCTGTGGCCTGATAGCAAAGACAGGACATTGTTGTTAAGAAACAAGAATTTTAGCATCTTTGCAAATCTTTCATATTGCTGGTAGAAAGGCTCAAACATTCCTCGAAGAGGGAATGATGAAATTCTTCATCACAGTTTTCCATGTTGAAACACAACCATGTCTCCATGTCTATTGTTTCTAGAGGGACAATGAGCTCCGTAACATAATGGGCTTAGACACATACTATGATGGAAAATATTTTTCCATGACCGCATCTTCATAATAAAAACTTAATAGAAATTCACCTTTGGTTCAGAGTTAATTAAATTAACACCATTAAAAATAATAAAAAATAATAAAAAATAAACTGAATTAATTAATTAGAGTTAATCTTGACAAGAATGATGACAAAAATTTTAGACGACAAACATGAAAGCAAAATCAAACTTTCGCAAAAACTAAATGTCAATTTTTGTCATTATATTTTCTCAGTTTTTGTGTAGCAGGTGGGTTTTGAATGAGTTATGGAATAGAAGTTGTCAGCAAATATGTTTCACTGTATTCTTCTTCAACAATACGCAGGACAGAACTCTAACAATTACTCCAACGACACGTGGAGCACACTGAAAAGCATGCCAGAGACTGCATCGCTGTACCTGATGATCTGTAAGATGTTGCTGACCGTGGCTTCCTTCTCTGGGACGTGGAGGCCATCTGAACCACAGCGAGACAGAAAGTTATGCTGCCCGCTATAGTCCGACACAAACTGCAAGAACAGAGACAGACGCGTTGGGGGTAACTGAGGCAAAGAAACTGTACGTCTGATGTTTACAGCTCATGTCAGTTAAGTGAGAGTTTGTATGACTATGAGTGGGTACGAGCCGGTGTGTTTATGTAAGGGTGAAGGTTTTAGTGCTCCTGTGAGTCCTCTGTAGAGTCTTAATCTGAGCTCTTAGGCTAATGGTACTATCCACAACCTATATATCTGTGTGTTTGTGTGCGTGTTTACTGTATGTGTGGTCCCGTGCGTGGCTGTGTGTTTACCTCTAATGAGTCATCTGTACCGTCTAGAGGTGGTTTGAGGCTAATAATGCTGGCTGTCCCATCGAGTGCATCACTCAGCTCCTTCAGGAAGACCCCACAGAATGGCACCACCTTGGGTACAGATGTAAAGTGAAGGGGGACAGTCAAACAGCTCATTTATGGTTGATGCCGTGTGTTCACAATTCTTCTGTCATCGCCTACGCTGTGCAACAATGAAACCACAGCTCCAAAACATTAGCTGTCAGGCGCTAAGAGACATGGGTCCATTATGTCGTGGATCCATCCATCCATCCATCCATCAGCCAAACCGCTTATTCTGCTCTCAGGGTCGTGCGGATGCTGGAGCCTATCCCAGCAGTTATTGGGCGGATGTATATGCATTTTTTTCTCCCCAGTTGTACTTGGCCAATTACCCCACTCTTCCGAGCCATCCTGGTCTCTGCTCCAACCCCTCTGCCGATCCGGGAAGGGCTGCAGACTACCACAAATCTCCTCTGATACACGTGGAGTCACGGGCCGCTTCTTTTCACCTGACAGTGAAGAGTTTCGCCAGGGGGACGTAGCATGGGGGAGGATCACGCTATTCCCCCCAGTTCCCCGCCCCCCAAACAGGCGCCCCGACCAACCAGAGGAAGCGCTAGGGCAGCGACCAGGACACATACCCGCATCCGGCTTCCCACCTGCGGACACGGCCAGTTGTGTCTGTATGGACGCCCAACCAAGAGGTAACACGAGGGTTCGAACCGGCGATCCCCCTGTTGGTAGGTAATGGAATAGACTGCCATGCTACCCAGACCATGCATAATTGAAAATACAAGATAAATGCATTTTCCAAGGCCTTATTATGATAAAACACTCAATACAACATGCAAAAAAAAACAAAAAAAAAAAAAACAACAGCAAGGTTTTCACACAGAAAGTCTGATCCCCGTTGTTAATCAAGACTAAAGACTATAAAAAACATCATCATCCTCCTGACTTCTGTTTGTGGGTCAAGCAAAAAAGCAACGCCACCTTGCATCCTGGGATATTGAGCGCTCTGGTGACCACCTTCTTGTACTCTGCAGAAGACTCGTGCTGAGCCATGGCATCCTTCAGTCTTCTCATCGTCTCGATGTCTGACTGGTCCATGAACTGCCACATCTTCAGCACCTTACGGGATCTAGCAGGCAAGAGGAACCGTCGGTGATTATAGTCGCTGTGTTTCTGCAACACTTCCCCAAAACGAAAGCTTACAAAGTGTCTCAGAATAAAGAGAGATGAGATTACACCAGGCGAGGTTGTGTGTGTGTGTGTGTGTGTGTGTGTGTGTGTGTGTGTGTATTGCATGTGCACGTGTGGCTGGTCAGTAATTGAGCAGTAATGCAGCCAGGACAGGATGCAAGAGTTGCTGGGGTGGAACCCCACTTGGACAAGATCACAGACACTCTGACAAAAGTGCTTATCTGTCTGAGTCCTAACACAGGATGTGTGCAGGCCTTAAGAGGTTTTTCTGGTTAAAATGAGTGCTGGGTTCAGGGTGAGGGTGCTGGTTCGTGTGAGGTGCTGGTTAGAGCTAAAGGATAGGGAACAAATGTAAGTTAATGGAAGGTCTTCACATGTGTGTGTGTGTGTGTGAAGGAGAGGAAACTTGTTTACAAGTGTGTGTTTGTATATTTTTGCTTGCATGTCGTCTCACCTGAGACCAGCCAGGAACTCCATGACAGCGTTATAATTCCCCATGTTCCAACAGCATTTAGCCACATGGACCAGGTAGGAGAACACCTCTCTCTTCTCATCCATGGAGCTTGCCGTCAGGACCAACCACGTGACCCACGAACTCACCTGGAGACACAACAATGAAAAAATAAAAACGCTGCTATAACAATCAAACTAGAAACCAAATTACTACCACTTGTTAGAGAATGCCTTTGATAGAAGCAACATGACCCATCAGGTCACCATAAAGAAGACATCAGGAATCAGGAACACTTTGTCATGGAATGAAATGCCGTTCCCCCGAGCCCACAGCAGCGCAACACAAAGACAAACACACATATCCAAAAACTACAAGACCACACATATACAAACTAACACATATATTTAAACTAAACAAAAAACCACTGTCCAGGAGAACGAACGCCAGCCAGGATGACTGTCGGAACTGCCGGTCTGCATGGGCTAGCAGTTAGCTTAGCCTGCCCCACTTCCACGTCCTGTCAGACCGCCCTCGGTGTTACCTCCTCAGTTGCAGCTCCAGGCAGGGCCGTGGTCCCTGGGGCCACAGGATGCAGCAGACCAAGCTCTCCCAGCCAATCCAGCACCAGCTCTCCCAGCCATCAAACAAAGACAAAACTTACGACGCAGACGTGGACGAAGACACTGCATAGATGGTCCTGGGTGAGGCTGCCGCAAAGGTGAATTTGCGCCGCCATCTTCCCACACCGGTACTGGGTGAGGCCGTTGCAAATGTGAATTCGTGCCGCCAATTATCATAGCAAACCCATGACCGTTCCAGTTTGTATCTATCTTGTGTGTTTTTCTCCTACGGAACATGCTAGAACAATCAGCCATTGCAACCATGGCACACTGGGAAAAAGGCTTTATCTTGGACAATGTCGGTCTAGATTATTTACTAATTTACCTTCACACTCTCTTCTAAACAAGACGCCTGGTTGTTAGAGGCTCTCACTGGATCCTGCAGCAACTAAACCTTTACACCAGCGCTGCTTCCTTGGTTATGGACTTCCCCTTGATTAATGTTAACGAATGTTTCTGACAGAAGTTGATGTTAACCTTGTGTTTAGAACAAAATCATCCAGCTAACCTTGCGCAGAACAGCAAATCTTAAGTGCCTGTTGCTGTCATAATGTTTTGACTAGGCATCCCCCGAATGAAACAATGGCTGTTACATAAACTGTTCCATCGCCAGCGGCTGATCAGTTATAACTCTTTATTGTTGTGTGTATTTTGTGTGTGTGTGTGTGTGTGCGTGTCTGTGCTTGCATGCAAGGCTTAGTCATGCTCAAATCATCTATTCAACATTCCACTGTAGAGACCCACGTCTGCAGAGGTCCGGCACACACACACTTACAAGTAAGCCTGCTATACACACACTCATGAAGTGACTGACAAGCATGTACCACAAATTCTTTTCCATACACATAGCAAATAATGACAAAGATCAGATATCCGAAGAGCAACCTTAATGCCTCAACTGTGCAAAAGCAAGCATACATACACAAACACATATGCCCCTTTTCCACTACGTGGTACCAGCTTGACTCGACTCACTTCTGTGTCGTTTTCCATTACCGTAACAGCATCCCCTCAGTGGAGCTGGTGCATTGATTTCGGTACCCGCTGCAGTTTTTTTGGAACCTTGTCAAAGGTGGTACGGTCAGGCCAAATTGTGCCCGAGCTGCCAAAATGTGTCCAGGTGACGTCATCGCAATACAATCGCGACAGCTCGTGTTCCTGACATTCCTCTCTGGCTGTAGTTGGTAGAGTCGTAATATTGCAGGCAAAAGCATGTTTAATAGTGTACTCTTTTAGCTACATCATACAATACATGCGCAGGGCCACCTTTAATATTCAACTTGCAACTGTTTATATTAGGATATGTTTTTCAAAAAGCACAAAAAAGCACACTTTTAGGCGAAAGTTCATCTACTGGTTGATCACCTTGTTATAACGTTATGTAGCGTGGATGAGATTTTCAATAAAGATGTTCTATAAACCTATTTTTCATTAAAATGAAACGTCCAATATTCGTTATTATATGTTTTTTGACATCAGTGATAAGTTAGCTAGGTAGCTAGCAACCCAAAAAAGGGGTCACGAAATGTTATTTTAAACAATCGGACTTTTCATGAACCGAGAAGGCTAAAAACAGGAACCCATTAGCTGGACAGCCTATCACTGCACGACTGCATTGTGATGACGTCACCCGGACACATTTTGGCAGCCCGGACACAGTTTGGCCTGACAGTACCAGAAAAGTGGTAACAGTTACCAAAACGCCGGCACTTACCAGTAATGGAAAACGAAAAAAGCGCGAGTCGAGTTGAGCCGGTACCATGTAGTGGAAAAGGGGCAATAGACAGGCCACACACAGGACACAATGCCAGAACCACATGTATATTACCTGAGCCAATGGTCTCACACACACACACACACACACACACACACACACACACACACACACACACACACACACACACACACACACACACACACACACACACACACACACACACACACAGGCGGTAAAAACATCCCCATTGGCTCAGAGATCTATTACCAGGTTATGTAAGGATTGGCGGACAACCTTCCTAAAGCCCACCAGTCTGATTTCACGGAGATTAAATTAAACACACACACACGCTCTCTCTCTCTCGCTCTGTCTCTCTCACTGGGGGGACGCTGACAGCATGGCTTGCATGCAGGCCCTCTAGTTGAAGGATGGTCTCTTTAGGGACTGCGCCGGCCCGCTGCCCCGAGACACTTTTTTTTTAAACTGTTACATCCTGAGCCCTGTGCATGCCTGCATGCAGCAACTGATATCGGTGACATTTCCTCGTGTTATGACATAATCTCAGACTATGCCATTGCCTGGGCTGCATTGTGATCATCCCCCTCTGAAGCTGCTCTGGCCCGGCCCGGTCCGGCCGCGGCGCGCCTCTTTCAACCCCGTCCTGCTGAGCTGCGGCGCATAGTTGGCACCTAGTCTGATATTCCAGATAGTGTGATGGTACCCGCGTGTGCGTGTGGTTTTGTGTGTGTTGAGAGAGAGAGAGGGAGAGAGAGGGAGAGCGAGAGCGAGAGCGAGAGCGAGAGAGAGAGAGAGAGAGAGAGAGAGAGAGAGAGAGAGAGGTTACAGAAATAGAGAAGCAAAATTAGAGAGGAAGACAGCAAGATGTAGAGAGAGGGAAAAGATTATCAGAATAGCTTGTGTGTGTCTGTGTGTGTGTGTGTGTGTGTGTGCACGCGTGTGTGTGTGAGACGCCGCATGTATGTTTGTTATGGTATGTCCTCTGTGGGCAGCCTTAAGTATGGCAGCGGATCAGTTGGTCATGTAATTCTCCAGCATGGCTCACTACTTGTTGTCCCGCGAGCCCAAAGTGGCTGACCGCTGTTACATGTCCCTGACAGACATCCATCAGGCATACACACATGACAAACAAGAACACCTCAAACCAGCACCACCCAAATACACAATAAAACACAACTGCTGCACAGCTGTTACTGTTAGCTGTTAGTTAGCTGTAAGTGTTAGCTGTTAGTGTTAGTGTCAGCTGTTAGTTAGCTGTTAGTATTAGCTGTTAGTTAGTTGTTAGTATTAGCTGTTAGTGTTAGCTGTTAGTTAGTTGTTAGTGTTAGCTGTTAGTGTTAGTGTCAGCTGTTAGTTAGCTGTTAGTATTAGCTGTTAGTTGTTAGTGTTAGCTGGTAGTGTTAGCTGTTAGTGTCAGCTGTTAGTTAGCTGTTAGTGTTAGCTGTTAGTGTTAGCTTTTAGTGTTAGCTGTTATTGTTAGCTGTTAGCCATTAGTGTTAGCTTTCAGTGTTAGCACACTGAGAAACTTTATAACCAACTACATCTCAAAGGCCAAAAATATTCAAAAAGTAGAGAAGGACAGACATGTAAGATGATTAGAAAACTGCAGAATGGAGCAAAGGGGAATGGGGCGGAGAGAAGAAAAAGAAGAAGAAGAAGAAGAAGAAGAAGAAGAGGAAGAACTAAAACAAGAAGACAAACTAGAAGAAGGAGAACCAGAAGAACTAAAAGAACTAGAAGAAGAAGGAGAACAAGAAGGAGGAGAAGAAGAAAAAGGAGAAGAAATAAATAAGGAAAGAAAACAGGTAACATAAACACAATAGAAAACTGCAGAATGGAGCAAAGGGGAATGGGGCGGAGAGAAGAAGAAGAAGAAGAAGAAGAAGAAGAAGAAGAAGAAGAAGAAGAAGAAGAAAAACAAGAAGACAAACTAGAAGAAGGAGAACCAGAAGAAGAAGAATAAGAACTAAAACAAGAAGAACTAGAAAAAGGAGAACAAGAAGGAGATGAAAAAAAGGAGAAGAAATAAATAAGGAAAGAAAAGAAAACAGGAAACATAAACAAACACAACTGTAAAAGGATTAGAATTGTGTTCCCTACAAAAGTCTCTCAAACAGGCATGAACACCCACAAATCAAACACACACAGACAGCTGAGCACAAGTGGATGTCCTATTGTGCGTGTGTGTCAATGAGTGTGTGTGTGTGTGTGTGTATGTGTGTGTGTGTGTGTGTGTGGGTCCATCTGTCTCCATCTTGGTGTGTTATTAGTTGAACCATGCCGAGTCAGTTTTCCCTGGATGCATGCATTACATAACCAAGGTTGACAGGCAGCTATTACCATGCAGACACACACTGTGCCTGTTGAAACTTAACAGCTCTGCAGCAGAACAAGGGCCCAAACTGCCCACGCTCCTCGTCCCTCCAGCCGACCCTTTAGAACTGCACTCCTCCACTCCCGTACATGGCCCGAAACCACACAGCGGCCTACTTTTACATATACTCAGAACACCGAGAAAGAAAAGAGCTCATCTCCACAGTGCTGCACATGATACACATCACTCCATGTTGGTGCTGGTCAGTTTATCACTTAACTATTCTGTTTATCATCTACAAAACATGCAACCAGTGATACCTACAAATAATTTGATTAAAACAATATCCCATGAACAATCTATCATCTTAACGTTGTGCTATGAACCATGTTAAATGGAAAAAAATTGATATTTCATAGGATGTTTGATGTCTTATTTTTGAACATTTGTGTTGATTTAATTTATATTATATTTATTTAATAATTATTCATATTTAATTTATATTTATATTAATCCAATAATTACTCATTTAATAGTATTAACTTTAATTTATATTTATACTAATCTAATAATTATCAATTTAATAATTATTATTTAATTTACATTTATATTCATCTAATAATTATTGATTTAATAATTATTAATTGTTTAATTTATATTAATCTAATTTATATTAAGAAAGAATTTAAAGAAACATAGTAGGAAAAAAATTGATCATGGCGTAATTGCCTAAAAATGTCCATATTAACTTTTAAACATGTCCACATTGTTAACATATATCCTTACATCAAGGCCATCAACGCTATTTAACTCACTGGGCATTAACATATATCCTTACATCAAGGCCATCAACGCTATTTAACTCACTGGGCATTAACATATATCCTTACATCAAGGCCACCAACGCTATTAACTCACTGGGCATTAACATATATCCATACATCAAGGCCATCAATGCTATTTAACTCACTGGGCATTAACATATATCCTTACATCAAGGCCATCAACGCTATTTAACTCACTGGGCATTAACATGTATCCTCACATCAAGGCCATCAATGCTATTTAACTCACTGGGCGTTAACATATATCCTTACATCAAGGCCATCAACGCTATTTAACTCACTGGGCATTAACATATATCCTTACATCAAGGCCACCAACGCTATTAACTCACTGGGCATTAACATATATCCATACATCAAGGCCATCAATGCTATTTAACTCACTGAGCATTAACATATATCCTTACATCAAGGCCATCAACGCTATTTAACTCACTGGGCATTAACATATATCCTTACATCAAGGCCATCAACGCTATTTAACTCACTAGACATTAACATATATCCTTACATAAAGGCCATCAATGCTATTTAACTCACTGGGCGTTAACATATATCCTTACATCGAGGCCATCAATGCTATTTAACTTACTGGGCATTGATTATAAAGCACAGTAAAGCTGATTTTTTTTTTCCTGCTTCTTCTTTGTTATGTAAAGTAGTTTGAGCTGCAATTTACCCGCTAACAGGGAATGAGTTAAGATATGGAAAACCATATTTCAGAGAAAAACGAAAGGGGAAAGTCATCATATAAATAAAGTTTTTATCATTATTATTATTATTATCATTATTGTTTGTTTTTCTATTAATAATAATAACAATAATAATAATACATTTTATTTGTGGGCACCTTTCAGAGCACTTTAGGACACCTTCCAGAACACAGTTAAAAAAACAAACAAACAAACAAGCAGAACTGTATTAGACAACATAAAATCCAAACAAAGCAGGGTTAAGCAACATTAATGTTATTATTATCAGTAGTAGTAGTATTCTTATTGTTATAATAATAATAATTATTATTATTATTATTATTGGAATGACATGGACAGAAGCATCCGTGCTTCTTAAAATTAACAGGAGGTAAATAAGAAAGAAAAATATTTTAAAAAAAGTATGGAAATAATTATATTTTATGTCAATTAGAAAATCATTTACCTCACACATGAGGCACAAACTCCAGTGAAAACACAGTTTTCAGTGACTAGGTTGTGGCCATGTGAAACGTCATCATATCACAGCGCACACTCAGAACAATAAGCTTAATGTTGTGTTCATTATCACAGGCGTTGCGTTGAGGTATCACAGATAAGCAGCCCCTTCCAGAGCTGTGTCAGTGTCTTCCAACAGGGATTTACTGTTTTCATCCGACTCCGCTCATTTTGCCCATATACGGCCAAAATGCACATTTGAGAAAATGTGTTTTTTTTCCTCTGCCACTCTCATCTTAAATGAAAAGCAGCTGATGTGAAAGGCATGCAACTTAAAGATGACATCATCATTCCCAGTCTCTCTCAGCAAGGCAGTGTTTATGTAGTTTATCCTCACTGTCACTCACTGGGAAACTCTCCTCAAAGCCCACAGCCAGCGGCGTAACTGGAGCTGCAGCCAAACGACACAGCTCCCCGAGCCGTCCCAGCTCTTCTGAATGCATGCATGCACGTGCGCATATGTGCTCGCAGAACTAAAGTATGAACGACAACATCTCCAAACATCGGCGGGCCAAATCCAAACTAAGAAAAACACAATCACTGCTCAGCTATGCTTTCCTAAATTAGGCCCAAAGCACGAGCATCTTCATTTTTATTCCCCCTCTGGTCATATTTAAATGATTCTGGTCATATTTACATGAATCTGGTCATATTTAAATGATTCTGGTCATATTTACATGAATCTGGTCATATTTAAATGATTCTGGTCATATTTACATGAATCTGGTCATATAAATGAATCGTCAGGATGCACTTCCACAGGACACGACACAATCATTCTGGGCCTATCATATCTAGCCTGATCTGTCAACCTCTTCATCATGCTGAGGGGAATATTTTTTTGGGGGGGAGCATCCCCCCCCTTTATCTCTCCGATTGCATCTGGCCAATTACCCCAATCTTCCGACCCGCCCCGGTCGCTGCCCCACCCCCTCTGCCGATCCGGGGAGGGCTGCAGACTACCACATGCCTCCTCCGATACATGTGGAGTCACCAGCCGCTTCTTCTCACCTGACAGTGAGGAGTTTCACCAAGGGGGACGTAGTGTGCGGGAGGATCACACTATTGCCCCCAGTCCCCCACCCCCTCAAACAGGCGCCACGATCGACCAGAGGAGGCGCTAGTGCAGTGACCAGGACACACACCCACATCCGGCTTCCCACCCGCAGACACGGCCAATTGTGTCTGTAGGGACTCCCGATCAAGCTGGAGGTAACGCGAGGATTCGAACCGGTGATCCCAGTGTTGGCAGGCAACAAAATAGACCGCTACGCTATCAAGATGCTCCATATGCTGAGGGGAATTTAAAGGGGAAGTCCTGAAGATCACCACTGTCCGTCAGTAGTTGACTAACTTTAATGTTACTCTCTGGTTGGTCCACTGGAGAGGAAGGTCCACCTCATCCTCTACAGTAGGTCAATCACTGCTCGCTAGCTTAATAAATGTCAGCACTGGAATTGACTGCCTCGCTCTCCGGACGCCCCTTGGATTACCATTCTTAAGTTTCAAGTCTCTGCAAGATGATTTTCATACCGCATTGAAATCAATGGAAACCTTTGGCTGATTGGAAGAGCAGAAAAAGACACATTCATCAATCTAAAAACTCATGGTGTGATTTGGGAAATGGGATAAAACATGAAAAAACGCCAGTGGGTCAGACCCTTTAGTTGACTGGTTAGCGCAGTCGCCCATGGTGCGGGAGACCCGGGTTCGCTTCCCGGCTGCCCCCTGAATTCGCTACATTGGTCTCAGAAGTGGGATGGTGAGACCATGAGGCCATCAAAAGCATGCGTGCCTAGAGGCGTGAGGAAGCTGGTATGCTGAAGTACGGGGACACGCTTCCCGAAGGAGTGGGGTAGCGTAACAATCACGGATGTGTAGACTCGCTAACCCGTTGGCTAACGGGTCGGACCCTTTAGTTGACTGGTTAGCACAGTCGCCCATGGTGTGGGCGACCGGGGTTCGCTTTCCAGCTGTGGCGGATTCCTGGCTGCCCCCTGAATTTGCTGCATTGTACAAGGCGGTCACCTTGGTCATTCTAGCATTAAAGTGAATCAACTACTCATTACCAATCTAAATCAAAGAAAATGGAATTGAACCCTGTCCTCGTCTCCTCACCTCATTGAAGCGTGCCACCAGGTCCTCCACAGCGTTACTCCGTGCCTTCTGGGTAGGCATGGCAGGTGCGGACAGAGACGCCTTGAGGTTTGTGTGGCGTTTTGTTTGACACTCTGGGCTGCCGAGGTCACGGGTGAGAAAACAGAGGTAGTCCAGAGGAAAGATCTAGAAATAGACAAAAATGAGCATTTGAATGAATGAAGATATTGACAGATGATGAACGGATGTATACATGGACAGGCAGAAACATGGGGAAAATAAAAAGGGGTAAATTGTCCGTGTTTAAATAGACATCGGAAAGCCTTTTCCCCCACTTCAGGCTGTGAGTTTCTCTTTTGTCTGATGATGAAATGAAATAAGGGTGACATTAAATCATCGCCCTCATCACATGTCAACAGACACAGAAAAGTAAAAAAGTCATTTTCATGTACATACGTTTGGTTAAACTCTCTGCTGTGTCATAAATCAGTTCTCTGTGGCACCAACGTGAATCCTCAACCGGCGGCAAAAAAAGGCAAATTCTATCCAACCAACCAAAGAACTGTGCTTGTGTGCATGTTTATGTTTGTACATGTTGGCTGGTCCTCACTTACTTAGGGTGTGTTTCAGGGTTAGGACTTATCAGGGTCTGTTTTAGGGTGAGGACTTGCCAGGGTGCGCTTCAGGGTTAGGACTTGTCAGGGGTTTGTTTTAGGGTTAGGACTTGTCAGGGTGTGTTTTAGGATTAGGACTTGTCAGGGTGTGTTTTAGGGTTAGGACTTGTCAGGGTGTGTTTTAGGGTTAGGACTTGTCAGGGTGCGCTTTAGGGTTAGGACTTGTCAGGGGTTCGTTTTAGGGTTAGGAGATGTCAGGGTGTGTTTTAGGGTTAGGACATGTCAGGGTGTGTTTTAGGGTTAGGACATGTCAGGGTGTTTTAGGGTTAGGACTTGTCAGGGTGTGTTTTAGGGTTAGGACTTGTTGTGGTGTGTTTTAGGCTTAGGATTGGTCAGGATGTGTTTTAGGGTTAGGACATGTCAGGGTGTATTTTAGGATTAGGACTTGTTAGGGGTGTGTTTTAGGGTTAGAACTTGTCAGGGTGTGTTTTAGGATTAGGACTTGTTAGGGTGTGTTTTAGGGTTAAGGCTTGTCGGGGTGTGTTTTAGGGTTAGGACTTGTTAGGGGTGTGTTTTATGGTTAGGACTTGTCAGGGTGTGTTTTAGGGTTAGGACTTGTCAGGGTTTGTTTTAGGGTTAGGACTTGTTAGGGCTGTGTTTTAGGGTTAGGACTTGTCAGGGTGTATTTTAGGGTTAGGACTTGTCAGGGTGTATTTTAGGGTTAGGACTTGTCAGGGTGTATTTTAGGGTTAGGACTTGTCAGGATGTGTTTTAGGGTTAGGACTTGTCAGGATGTGTTTTAGGGTTAGGGCTTGTCAGGTAGTGTTTTAGGGTTAGGACTTGTCAGGGTGTTTTGTTAGGGATAGGACTTGTCAGGGGTGTGTTTTAGGGTTAGGACTTGGGTTTAGGGTACGGTAAGACATGTAATTCTCATGGTTGTTAAGTGTACAGGCTAGGGAATGCATATAGTACATGAGACTCCTCACAAACAGAACTGTGTACTTGTGTATATGCATGAGTGAGTGAGTGAGTGAGTGAGAGTGTGTGTGTATGTGTGTGAGTGTGTGTGTGTGTGTGTGTGTGTGTTCTACTGACCTGTTGGTAAAGCTGCTGTTCCTGCTCTGTGAGGATGTAGGCGATCTCCTCAGGGAACTGAACGAGGTGGCGCAGCTCCGCCAGCTCCTTGCTGATCCCACTGATGCTGGGAGGCAGGGAGCTGCTGCCAGGCATGCTGTTAGCCAGCTGACGCTCTGCGGAGACAGAGAGATGCGGAGGTGAGGGGAGACAGAGAGATATCGAGGTGAGGAGAGACAGAGAGATGCAGATGTGAGGAGAGACAGAGAGATGCCGAGGTGAGGAGAGACAGAGAGATGCAGACGCGAGGAGACAGAGAGATGCCGATGTGAGGAGGGACAGAGAGATGCAGACGTGAGGAGAGGCAGAGATGCCAAGGTGAGGAGAGACAAGGAGATGCAGACGTGAGGAGAGACAGAGAGATGCCGGCGTGAGGAGAGACAGAGACACAGACGTGAGGAGAGACAGAGAGATGCCGAGGTGAGGAAAGACAGAGAGACGCAGATGTGAGGGGGGACAGAGACGCAGATGTGAGGAGGGACAGAGAGATGCCGAGGTGAGGAGAGACAGGGAGACGCCGGTGTGAGGAGGGACAGAGAGACGCCGGTGTGAGGAAGGACAGAGAGATGCCGGCGTGAGGAGGGACAGAGAGACGCCGGTGTGAGGAGGGACAGAGAGATGCCGGCGTGAGGAGGGACAGCATATTTCATGTTACCTTTTCTGACTTCCTGATCATATCTTTCATTGACAAGTACATGAATTTCTCTATCTTTTGACATTTCCACAGTTTTCATCTCCCGTGGACACTTATCTACCCACGATCTACCCATTTATCTACCCACTATCTACCCATTTATCTACCCACTATCTACCCATTTATCTACCCACTATCTACCCATTTATCTACCCACTATCTACCCATTTATTTACCCATTTATCTACCGACTGCAGGGCAAATCACAAAACAACTTTGCACCTCTCAGCCCCATGGTTAATTATGGTCATATCTGAAGAAAAACAGCGTTGATCACCGGCCAGTTCCTGTGTTTGGGTTCCAGTCTGGCCCATTAGTCTGTCTGTTTACACACACACACACACACACACACACACACACACACACACACACACACACACACACAGATACAGACACAAAACAGTCCTTCTCTCTGCTAACACAGGTCTAACGGATAGTTTCTACACAAACACTTGTGCTGCCAGGTAGCACATACTGTACATAGCCTGGACAAATGCCACACACACACACACACTTTGCACACAACAAACATGACCATTTAGACGCTATAATCAGAAAGTTGTCCTCAACTTCTGGGACAATTATTATTATTATTGATTTTCCCCACTTTTTCTCTCCCCAGTTGTACCCGGCCAATCACCCCATTCTCCTAGCAGTCTCTGCTCCACCCCCCCTGCCGATCCCGGGAGGGCTGCAGACTACCACGTCTCCTCCCATACATGTGGAGTCACCAGCCGCTTCTTTTCACCTAACAGTGAGGAGTTTCATCAGGGAGACGTAGCGCATGGGAGGATCACGCTATTCCTCCCAGCCCCCCCCCCCCCCCCCCCGAACAGGCACCCCGATCGACCAGAGGAGGCGCTAGTGCAGCGACCAGGACACCACATCAGGCTTCCCAACCACAGACACGGCCAATTGTGTCTGTAGGGATGCCTGACCAAGCCAGAGGTAATATGGGGATTCAAACCGGCGATCCCCATGTTGGTAGGCAACGGAACAGACCGCTACACTACCCGGATGCCCAACACATTTTCCAGTGAACATATACGACATATGTATACAGGTTGGAGATATGCTGCAACCAGAACAGTGGTTCTTAACCATGTGCCATGAGGGGCCATGTGTCCCCAGGTTTTCCTTCCAACCCAACACGGCACCGGCCAATTAGACAGGAAAACAGTGACGTCATCTGGAACACCTGTGTACAAGTCCCCCCACGCAACATGATGGAGCACTGCTGCTCTGGAACAACAGCAACTGCTTCCTACGATATATATTTTAATAATAATAATAACAATAAATTAAACTTATTTCTAATACAGAAAAGATCTGGTGATGACGTGTGGCTTGACTTAAACAAAGCTTCTGATGGACAGCAGGGGGCTCACTGTGATGATCACCTCCATTCTGCGTACTGCCCAAAAATAAGACAAACACACAAGGTTTCTGCATACCCCCCCACACACACACACACATAGCCCCCACACACACATACCCCCACATACACACATATAAATCTCCCCACATACACCTCCTCCACACACACACACACACACACACACATATACACCACCCACACACACATATACACCCCCCACACACATATACGCCCCCCCACACACATATACCCCCCACACACACATACAGCCACCCCACACACACACATACCCCCCACACACATATACACCACCCACACACATATATACCACCCACACACATATATATCCCCCCACACACATATACACCCCCCACACACATATACCCACCCACACACACATATACACCCCCCACACACATATACACCCCCACACACACAGAGCCCCCCCCCCACATAAACATATACCCCCCACACACACATACACCACCCACACACACATATACACCACCCACACACATATATACCCCCCCACACACACATATACACCCCCCACACACACTTACAACCCCCACACCACCACTCCCTCAGGTAATTTTCTTAAAGAAGCTCCTTCATCAACACCTCCAAAACAATTTCCTGTTAATGTATTATAGTACATGTGAACAGTGTGGTGGTGGTACTGGTTCTGCTTCAGTGGTTCAGTGTAGAATTAATGTATTATAGTACATGTGAACAGTGTGGTGGTGGTACTGGTTCTGCTTCAGTGGTTCGGTGTAGAATTAATGTATTATGGTACATGTGAACATCGTGGCGGTGGTACTGGTTCTGCTTCAGTGGTTCAGTGTAGAATTAATTTATTATGGTACATGTGAACATCGTGGTGGTGGTACTGGTTCTGCTTCAGTGGTTCAGTGTAGAATTAATTTATTATGGTACATGTGAACATCGTGGCGGTGGTACTGGTTCTGCTTCAGTGGTTCAGTGTAGAATTAATTTATTATGGTACATGTGAACATCGTGGTGGTACTGGTTCTGCTTCAGTCGTTCAGTGTAGAATTAATGTATTATGGTACATGTGAACATCGTGGCGGTGGTACTGGTTCTGCTTCAGTGGTTCAGTGTAGAATTAATGTATTATGGTAAATGTGAACATCGTGGTGGTACTGGTTCTGCTTCAGTGGTTCAGTGTAGAATTAATGTATTATGGTACATGTGAACATCGTGGTGGTACTGGTTCTGCTTCAGTGGTTCAGTGTAGAATTAATGTATTATGGTACATGTGAACATCGTGGTGGTACTGGTTCTGCTTCAGTGGTTCAGTGTAGAATTAATGTATTATGGTACATGTGAACAGTGTGATGGTGGCACCAGTTCTGCTTCAGTGGTTCAGTGCAGAATTAATGTATTATGGTACATGTGAACAGTGTGGTGGTGGCACCAGTTCTGCTTCAGTGGTTCAGTGCAGAATTAATGAGCCGCACCATGTTTGTTGTGGAGAAACGTGAAGGTCAAGATGAGACGGAGCTCACAAAACAGATTGAATACCAGGAATTAACCACACTCCTTCTGGTTATTGTCAACTGTCATATATGTACACACACACACGCACACACACACACACACTTCATTACAGAAGCTGTTAGGCCGGATCCACAAATCAAACCGTGTAAATAAGCAAGTTTTGTTCCTGTAGAGCAGTTACTGCTGTTGCCATGGTTACCTGTACCACATCTCAAGGGTTACCCAGAGCATCCCGGTGTGCGTGTGTGTGTTGGGGAGAAAGAGCAGGACAGAGAGAGAGAGCGAGAGAGAGAGATTTTTGATAGATTTTTGATGCTTTGGCAACATTGTTGTAAAACTTTCATGCCAATAAAGCCCTTTGAATTGAATTGAATTGAATTGAGAGAGAGAGAGGTTGAGCGAGTCTAATGGAGAGTGAGATGTTACAGAGAGGAAAAAAGATAAAGATGGGAGAGAGGATGACTGCGAGAGCAGTGTGGAAGATGACAACTGAGAGAGACAAACCTGGAGAATGATGAACGGAGAAAAAGTCTGATCAGAAACACAGAGTGTGAAAATATATGAAAAAATCATTACTGAATAGGATTATAAGTCCAACAAAATGCTATTCTGCAACAACAACAAAAACTCCACTGAGAGAGAGATAGGAGGGAGGGAGAGAGAGAGCAAGAGAGAGAGGAGGGAGAGAGAGAGAAGTAGAGAGAACGAGAGGAGGGAGAGGGAAGTAGAGAGAGAGAGAGAGAAGCAGAGAGAGAGAGAGAGAGAGAGGAAGATAAAGAATGGAGAGGTAAACAGAAGGTGAAGGATAAATGAAGCCAGGGAGGGAGGAATAAACAGAGTGCAGCTTTTGTATTTGACTCTAACAGCTGTGTAGCACATCCCAGCCTGCTCTACATAATAATATAATATATTAGTATAATATAATATAATATAGTATAAGATATGATATAATATAATGGATAATATGATATAATATAATACAGTATAGTATAATATAATATGATATAATACAATATAATATAGTATAAGATACGATATAATATAATGGATAATATGATATATAATATACAGTATAGTATAATATAATATAATTTGGGGTGAGGTCTACTAAGTCCACTCAGCATCTACATAATGAAAGCTGGAGGTGTTGAAGGATCCTCATGTGAATGATGCTGACCTGAGAAGCATTTCTGACAGACGACTCTAGCATGATGGCTGTACATCTGAATTAATGTGAGGGGTGTGTGTGTGTGTGTGTGTGTGTGTGTGTGTGTGTGGTTAGTAATGGCTGCTGAAATAACCAGTGTTTTTCAGACCGTTTCCTAATCAAGATGTTGTGATGCTGTAGAGAACATATCTGGCCTAAAAATCAAAATGCACATTTGAAAAATAAAAAAAAAAGTATTGGTCATATCAGATTTATCTCTTCCACACCCTGTTTGAGACAAGCGCTGCAAGAGAAACTATGAAGGTACAGCTGAGTCCACGTGTTTCACGCCATATCACACTGACAATATTGATATACCATGTACTCATAACATGGGTGTGGGTTTGAACCTGCGCCGTACCCCTTCATCATGTTCTATTTGATTTCCTGCTCTGTGTGCTACTGCTAGTGTGTCAGAGTTTGACACACTAGCAGTTTTTAACTATTATAGTTAAAATTGACTAACATTAGATTAAATCAAATTTAAAAAATAAATTAAATTTTTAAAAAAATAAAAAATGAAAATTACATTTTAATGATATTCAAAATTAAAAAAATTAAAAAGTTAAAATTAGAAATTAAAAATAAACATTAAAAAAATTAAAATTAGAAATAAATTACATTTTAATTATAATTAAAATCAAGAAAAATAAATTAGATAAAACTGTTATAGTTAAAATTAACAGCTATTAACAATTTTTAGAGATGCCAAATAAAAGACTGTTAAACATCGCTCACAAAAAGAAGGGCTGTGTGTACAAGCTGTACATACGGTGCATCTCCGTATCTGGTCCTGATTGTATTTCTAACTGATTCTACCTCGAGCATACGGCCAACATGCTCTCCTGTCTCTGAGCCTTCTGAAGTGGAAATAAATCAGCCCTCAAGTGGGGGATATGAATTTCATGATCACTCAGGAGCTGCAATAGTACTATAATTCATTCACTCATTCATTCACTCAGCCTTTAAAGTGGGCGCTACGTAGTCTGAGCAAGCTGTCAGCTTCAGGTGCGCCGTGCTGACAAAGCAGTGGCAAAAAAAAAAACCCCAAACAAAATCCTAAAAAAAAAAAGTCCAATGAATTATCAAAAAATAGACAAATCCTGGTTCATCAGCAGTAAACCCTACTGAAGCAAGTAAAAAGACTTGCCACTGGGGGATCGTTGCGTATGACCTTTGTATTCAAAGCACTAGTTTAAGACACCGTGGATTATAATGGAATTATGGGTAATGTTGAACATGGCTCTCTTCTGCTGTGAACATGAACCTGGATACCCGGCATCAGCCACATCTTTATGCATGGGGCTTACTCATCTGCACGCAAAATAAATTGTGTGTGTATGTGCGTGTGTGTGTGTGTGTGTGGGGGGGGGGGGCTGAAGGTTAATTCTGGCATAGTTCCTGCTCTGAATGCAGTAAGCCAAAGGGGTAGACTGGCCAAACATCCTTTGAAATTTTTTTTCTCCTAAATACCAATTTTATTTATTTCTTAACACTGTAGTATGCAGTGGCACACAACGGGACATACGAGGGGTGTGTGGACAAAATGTCACATATGTTGAAGACAGATGAGACACAAACCCTGCTGAGCTGTCAGGGCATTCCAGCATGTTGGCCAAACCTCCTGCCTTGCTTCTAAAGCTTGTCAGACTCATGTGATGCACTTTGAAGGGACACAGAGATAACCCAAAGACTGGAGACATTAGTGAACAACTTCTCTCTTTGACTACACGCGCCCCCAGAATTCACCATAACAGGAAGAGTTTATGTGGTGGGGGCTGGATGGTCCCACCAGAACGACTGCCGAAAGGGAGCAGGGGTCGGGGCTCATGCTGGAGGGGCCTTAGGAACCCTGTAGTGCTGTGGGGGTAGGGTGGGGGGTGGAGGCCAGGTAGGAGGGCGCCCCCACCGCGAGTGGCTGGGCCAGTCCAATAGATCGGTCCAAGTCTAGTTGAGCTGTTTTGAGGCGATCCACAGAAATGCGCTCCAGCTTGCCACCGATGTCCATGACAAAGTGCTTGTTCCCGGTCTCCAGGACGTGGAACAGGACATCGTAGGAAGGCTGCAGGGGTCGACGGTGGGCGTCGTGTATTCTGCTGACTGCAAACTTGTGGGGATGTGAGACTGTGGAAGGCCATGTTGCGAAGTGGGGATGGGTGCAAAAACTCTGGCGTTATCCAGAAGCGCGGTCGATTGGTGGGCTGCAGACCAGGGAGCTGTGGTGTTGGGAATGAAATCCCCTGAGACCCGCAGTGGTTGGCTGTAAACCAGTTCAGCGCATGAGGATTGGAGGTCCTCCTTAGGGGCGGTCCTGAGGCCCAGCATGACCCACGGGAGCCTGTTGACCCAGCTGCTGTCCTTGAGGCTGGCCAGAAGAGCGGCCTTCATAAAGCAATGAAACAGCTCACACAACCCGTTGGCCTGCAGGTGGTACGCGGTGGTGGGGTGGAGCTTCACCACTGGGCTCTCCGTGACTGCGTTCCAGAGCTAAGACATAAACTGTGAGACCCGGTCAGAGGAGAGGTCAGATGGGGTGCTGAACCGGGCGACCCAGGTCCCAATGAATGCCTGCGCTACCTCGGTGGACATCGTCGACAACAGTGGGACGGCGTTCGGCCATCGAGTGGTCTTGTCCACCATTGTGAGGAGGTAAGTACAACCATGGGAGGGGGGCAGGGGGCCCACCAGGTCCACGTGTATGTGGTCGAACCTCCTTTCGGGCACCGGGAACTGCACCAGGGGGGCTTTGGTGTGGCAGTGCATCTTAGAGCACTGGCACTCAATGCAGTGTCCAGTCTCTCACATGTTTTTTGAGCCCGTGCCAGATGAACTTGGCCGCCACCAGTCTTCAAGATGGCTTTTCACCTAGGTGGGAGAGGCCACAGACAGGATCGAAAACACGCCACCTCCATCCAGTGGGAATCATGGGCCAGGGGCTGATCTATGGAGACGTCGCACAGGAGTGTGGTATCAGTGTCGTCGAAAGCCACATCCTCTAACTGCAGCCCTGTGACAGCCATCCTGAAGGCCTGCACGTCTGGGTCGGCAGCCTGGTCAGCTGCCATGCCAGCGTAGTTAGGTCCTGGACAGCCCCCGCTATGGCTCACAGTTAGAGGATGTGGACGCAGCCATTTTTGTCTCCCAAACTGTATCCGGCCAATTACCCCACTCTTCTGAGCCTTCCCGGTCGCTGCTCCACCCCTCTGCCGATCTGAGGAGGGCTGCAGACTACCACATGCCTCCTTCAATACATGTGGAGTCACCAGCCGTTTCTTTTCACCTGACAGTGAGGAGTTTCGCTAGGGGGATGTAGCACGTGGGAGAATCACGCTATTCCCCCCAGTTCCCCCTTTCCCCTGAACAGGTGCCCCAACCAACCAGAAGAGGCGCTAGTGCAGCGACCACAACACATACCCACATCCGGTCTCCCACCCACAGACATGGCCAATTTTGTCTGTAGGGACACCTGACCAAACCTGAGGCAACACCGGGATTCGAACCCGGATCCCCATGCTGGTAGGCAACGGAACAGACCGCCATGCCACCCGGACGCCCTTGTTAATGGATTCTAATGGTAAACATTCATATGCCTGTATCTGTTATCCAGCCACCGTATACTGACTTGTTCACACTGGTTTTACAGGGCCAATGACAGCCGAGCAAACAAGAAGCGATATAAAAGGCTTATTATCGCCTCTTGGAGAGTCAACCCATGAACAATGACCGTCTCCACATCACTCATAATCCAAACTGCAATATTCTCTCTTGTGAACGGGCAGCTCATTATCCAAGTGAGTAGATTTAATTAGATTTGAGTAGATTTAACACTTGGATTTTAACTGAAAAATAAGAAATAACCAAAGTCTGGATAAACCCATCCATCCATCATCCAATCCACTTATCCTGCTCTCAGGGTCACGGGGACGCTGGAGCCTATTCCAGCAGTCATTGGGTGGCAGGCGAGGAGACACTCTGGACAGGCCGCCAGTCCATCACAGGGCCAACACACACACACACACACACACACACACTCATACCTAGGGATATTTTAGTAGGACCGATTCACCTGACCTACATGTCTTTGGACTGCGGGAGGAAACCGGAGCACCCGGAGGAAACCCACGCAGACACGGGAAGAACATGTAAACTCCACACCGAGGACGACCTGGGACGACCCCCAAGGATGGACTACCCCGGGGCTCGAACCCAGGACCTTCTTGCTGTGAGGCAACCATGCTAACCACTGTGCCACCGTGTCGCCAAGTCTGGATAAATGTGCCTGCTAAATGAGAAAAATGCAAAATGTAAGGTCATAGAGGAAGATGCTAAGATTTTCACTGGGAGTGATGAAGAAGGACAGGATTAGGAACGATTATATTAGAGGGACCGCTCAGGTTGGAGGGTTTGGAGACAAAGCAAGAGAGGCAAGATTGAGATGGCTTGGACATGTGTGGAGGAGAGATGCTGGGTATATTGGGAAAAGGATACTGAATACGGAGCTGCCAGGAAAGAGGAAAAGAGGAAGGCCAAAGAGGAGGTTTATGGATGTGGTGAGGGAGGACACGCAGGTGGCTGGTGTGACAGAGGAAGATGCAGAAGACAGGAAGAAATGGAAACGGATGATCCGCTGTGGCGCCCCCTAACGGGAGCAGCCGAAAGTAGTAGTAGTAGTAAGGTCATAGAGGAAAACGGCTTCAGTTAAAATGGACAGCATTGCAGTAAATGTGGCATTATTTTGTTCCTTTCAAAGAAAATCTGTTACCACCCGCTGTATGAATAGAACCTACAGCTCTGCTGGGAGAAAAAAAAAGACTATTAACAAGAAAGGGCCAATTTTGTATTTGGGTGCCACTCCACCTTAAGACATCTGAAAAAATGCTAATAAACTGCCCATTGTGCTGCTGGTGCTGTCATGTCAGTGTAAACGGCCTCATTTTCCTCCATTTCTAGAAACAAGTAATGGTCCAGTTTCTAAAGCTGCAGCAACAGAACACCTCAACTCACATGTGAGGATATGGTCTGACTGGCTGGTCGAGCCAGGAGAGAAAATGTTCTATTTCACAGACTGCTGAGGGACACTCTTGAGGGTCATGATGAAATCATTGGTCAGCCTCTTAAAATGGTAAGACCATTAGCCGTGTTTATAGCTAGACACATTCATGCTATTTATTAGATAAATATATAAATCTGTATCACATTTCCTTCAGACTTGGGAGGTTAACATGAAAATGAGAGAGACTGTGTTTGAGGTCCAAGTGTTACTCAACTCACAAGAGAATGAGAGCAAGCCACATCGCTCAATAGTAAATTATAACGTCAACTGACCTTAAAAAATTAAGCGCTAAAAAATATTCACATCAGACTGACCCATATTCAACTGCTTTCAAACAGCAAAATTGCAGATATCCCAGGATTACTGCAAAAGCCGACAAGACGTAAGGAGCCTTAATGAGAGGACGTCTAAAGATACAAGTTCCAGTCTCGCATATGATGTTGCTGGTTACTCCTATATCCTCTAGGGCTTCTGTCTTCACCCACCAAACTCTTCATTTGAGAAGCCCTCCATTCTGCTGAGCAACATAGCTGTTGGTGTCATTCAAGCCATCTTGGAAAATTCCTTCTGAAAACGATGAGCAATCCAGACTTTTCCTGCTCCATCAGGGATGTGATGGTTGATTCATTCAGGGAAAAGCCAGAGAAATTCATCCCAGAAGAACTGGTGGAAGAGCTTAATGTCTTTGGGCCAGAGCTGCAAAAAGCCATAGAAGAGGTCCCGGTGACGGAGATTTCTGAGCTTGTGTGAATCAACCAGGGACACAAAATCACTTGATATTGTAACTGATAACTATCAGCAGTCAACCCCAAAGAAGTGAGAACACCTTCTCACCGATCAAAAATAACACTTCAGTGACATCAAATAAGAATTATTGTGAATTTCAGGCTTTCAACAACAGTAATGATTTCTCTCCATTTCTAGCCAAAAGTGGATAATGAAACAACCACACCTCTGTCTTGATCGACGCTGAGGGTCCAACAGAGGGAGACTCAAGCAAGTGACCAAGCCTGGATGAAGACCATACATTAACTCTGGTGAACTTTGCCACCACATCGAGCAGGCTGGTTCTGCTGACCTCCCTGGCTGAAAACACTGTCGCCCCCCCCCCCCCCCCAATCAGGACAAGTATGAACTGGCCATTAACCAGGTCAAGACAGACGGGGAGGACTCCGTGAACACCACACCAGGTAGGAGGTCTTCACTTTGACTAATGCCTGAGTCCTCAACTCCTTTTTCCACTGAAGCTTATGGCCATTTTCATCAAGACAGAATGAACAATTGACTGTTTTTTTTGGTTCTCCCAACCTTGCTAGCTTCACACTCTGTCACCATTCAGGTCATGAATGATATGGCCATAAGTCAGGGCCAGGCAGAGGAGGAATTGATGGTGGAAGACTTCTGCAACGCCACACCAATCAAGAGATATTTAATTTGGCCCTCACTCCATTCATTCAGAGGCTATTTCTATCAAGACAGGATAAGGTATTCAAACTCAAGTTCAACTTTATTATCATGTACAATACAATAAATTCTTGTAGGCTGGCTCTCACTGCCTTAACACAGAGGACACAAGGACAAAGGACACAAAATGATACCCCCCACCAAAAAAAAAAAAAAAAGTAATGTAATATGGGTGCATCAGCTGTTCTGCAACCTGACTGCCTGCGGAAAGAAACTATTACTGAAATGGGTGGTGTGTGATTTGATGCTCCAGTAACGTTTTTTAGATGGAAAGAGCAAGAACAGAACATGAGGGGAGTGGCTGGTGTCCTTAATGATGTTTTGGGTTTTCCTCTAGCAGTGAGTGGTGCAAATATTATGATGTTGTGGTATTTCCATGCCAGTGATTTCTGCTGCTGTCTTTACAGTCCTTTGCAGCAGCCTGCAGTTCTGAGCTGTCAGGCTGCCAAACCACACTGTGATACAGCCTGTCAAGACCCTCTCCATGCTACTGCCATACAAGTTCCTAAGAGTTTTGGTACTCATACCTAATTTCTTGAGATGCCTCAGAAAATACAGACTCTGCTGTGTCTTCTTCGAGATGCAATTGGTGTTGAGACACCATGTGAGGGTGTCTGTGATGTGTAAACCTAGAAATCTAAAACTGTCCACAATTTCAACAGATGACCCAATGATAGAAATAGGAATGTGATTTTCTCTGATCTTTTGAAAGTCAACAATGACTTCTTTTGTCTTATTAGCATTTAGAGGGAGGTTGTTATCATGGCACCATATAGTTAAATCTTCTACTTTCCTCCGATAGGCCCTCTCATCACTGCCTCTTATTACTTATTACAATTACTGTGGTGTCATCTCCAAATACAATGATGCTGTTGTTGTCGTGTTTGGCAACACAGTCGTGTGTAAACAGACTGTACAATAGGGGACTGAGACAGCAGCCCTGAGGTACGCCTGTTCTAAGAACTAATGTGGATGAGTATGTTTTACCTATTTTCACAGTCTGGGGTCTGCTGTCAGGAAATAAAACAGCCAATCAATTATAGAGTTGCCCAGACCAAGACCTCTGAATTTCAATATTAACTATCTTCTTATGGTTTTCAGAGACAACTAAACCCAAGAAAAAGCAAATCCAATGCTTCATTTCCAGGCACATGCCCTCTGCTGCTGCTATTTGCCCAAGGAAACATAAATGCACTAAAATTATCCACACCAAGTGAATAAAATCAGTTCAGCATTGCATTTTATGTCAATATGCATAATTTGTACTTGCATTACTACATTAGGTCTATGCTGCAGTTAGGCAATTATTTAGATGAAGTCTGTAAAAATGTGGCACACGCAATGATACACTGGCATTTACAGCAACAGTTGTCAGCTTAAGTCTCAGGTTGACATACAGTGAATGTGAGTTAAATCAGTTATGTGTAATTGTACTTGAATCTTAAACTCTGCCATTTAGCGAAGTGAATAACAATGACATATCACGAGCAAGACCACCAACTTCAAATATAAAGACAGTAGATGCAAAACACATTTATCAAAATCTGACGGTAACCGGATAAATGACAGCCCGGAAATTAGCCCAGAATTACACAGTAATTAGACAAAAGTTTCTTTGAAATGTAACTCTGGGTCCATTAAAGAGACATTATTTATCTAATCATCAGTTACAAAAAAGAGGAAAGGTGCCTTTAATGTGTGTGCGGTGGGTTTTCTCCGGGTGCTCCGGTTTCCCCCACCGTCAAAAGAAATATGGATGTTAGGGCTTATACCCCTGTCTGTGCTCCTGAGCAAGGCAATGGGAAAAGAACTGGAGTTGGTCCCCGGGCGCAGCATGAAGGCGGCAGCCCATTGCTCCTAGCTACACAGATCACAGCTAGGATGGGTTAATTTGCAGTAACTGAATTTCCCCCGGGGATTAATAAAGGAAACTTAATTACTACTAATTGCAAAGTTGCTTAGAGGTGCTTGGAGAAATCTGGATAGTCTCTTAGAATGACTCAGAGTTGTCATGATATTCTTTGTGAAATAACATAATCATGTAAATCATTTTTAGAATTAATGCAGAAGTAATCTGAGACAATCACCCAGATACATCAGGAATCAGGAACACTTTATTTGTTATTTCATTTCATGTATGCCCCCCAGCCCTCGCTTCCGTGTCCTATCAGACCGCCCTCAGTGTTTCCTCCTTAGGCGCCAGCCAGACACCCTCGACACACCTCCCCGCACTCCACATGATGACAGCAAAAACACCACAGTCAACGCCAGGTGAGTCCGCCACCAGACCGCCCTCGGTGTTATCGGAATTGCTTGTCTGACTGGTCCAGCAGTTACCTTAGCCTGCCCCGCTTCTGCGGCCTGTCAGACCACCCTCGGTGTTACCTCCTCGGGTGCAGCTCTGGGCAAGGCCGTGGTCCCTGGGCCCACAGGATACAGCAACCCAAACTCTCCCAGCTGATCCAGCGCCAGCTCTCCCAGCCATCAAACGAAGACAAAACTTAGACGCAGACGTGGGAAAAGACACTGCATGGACGGTACTGGGTGAGGCTGCTGCAAATGTGAATTTGCGCTGCCATGTTCCCACACCGGAAGGTTCATTAACTTCCACATGAAGGACTGTGTAAAAATCTACTTAGTTTTCAAGGTTTTGACCTGAAACTAAATTGGATTGGAAGGAAGAAAGAAAATCTTTTGATCAACCTGTTCCAGGTCTGTGACAGGGTTAGACACCTTAGATAAGCCGGTCTCATGGTCGAGCACTGCGGTGAGTCAGAAACGTTATGACTGGAAGGATTATAAAAGGAATCTTTCAATAGCCGTGAAGTCTGTTGCATTGAGTCTATGAATCACAAGCTATTTATACCAGTTGAACCCCAAGAACCTTGAACATGCTGGAGACGCCCACCACCAACACCACCCGATCCCCGCTGTCACCCACACAGAACGTCATACATACAATGGCACCGATAACTGCCGCTACACTTCACTATGTGGGGCACGTTAACAGGTGCATCAGGAACATGTACAGAGAAACACTGTTATGCTCTAATAGGGTATTTTCACTGATTATACAACGCTGCAGCTGCAGGAGATGAGACAGACAGGACAACACGTGGACTATAACGTGAGTTCAGTAAGGAGAACACATCTCCATTCGGGACATTTAGACCAGCACTCAATTTCACATTGTGATTCCACAGGCTGTGATCTTCATCTTGAAGTCTTAAATACCACGGTCTATTCCGTTGCCTACCAACATGGGGATTGCCAGTTCAAATCCCTGTGTTGCCTCCCGCTTGGTCGGGTGTCCCTACAGACACAACTGGCCGTGTCCGCGGGTGGGAAGCCAGATGTGGGTATGTGCTCTGGTCGCTGCACTAGCGCCTCCTCTGGTCGGTCTGTTCGGGAGGGAGTGGGAATTGGGGGGAATAGTGTGATCCTCCCATGTGCTACGTCCCCCTGGTGAAACTCCTCACTGTCAGGTAAAAAGAAGCGGCTGGCGACTCCACATGTATCAGCAGAGACATGGTAGCCTGCAGCCCTCCCCGGATTGGCAGAGGGGGTAGAGCAGCGACCGGAACGGCTCGGAAGAGTGAGGTAATTGGTCAGGTACAATTGGGGAGAAAAAAAAAGTTGGGGGTAATAATCCCAAATAAATAAATAAATACCGTAAATATCTATGGATGGAACGAGTTATGACTTCTGGAGGTTGGGGTTTTGAGTGGGTTAACAATTTCACGTCTGTAACCCGAAGGTATAAATAAAGACTTCTCAGCCTATCCTGTTGTGTCAAGACACAGTGTAAATACTCCTGGTGTAGGTGCTGATACATGGTGCAGGTGCTGATGCATGGCATAGGTGCTGATACATGGTGCAGGTGCCGATACATGGTGCAGGTGCCGATACATGGTGCAGGTGCCGATACATGGTGCAGGTGCCGATACATGGTGCAGGTGCCGATACATGGTGCAGGTGCTGATAAATGGTGCAGGTGCCGATACATGGTGCAGGTGCTGATACATGGTGCGGGTCCTGATACATGGTGCAGGTCCTGATACATGGCGCAGGTGCTGATACATGGCGTAGGTGCTGATACATGGCGTAGGTGCTGATACATGGTTTCTGTGTGATTTTTATCAAACTCGTTGGTGTGTGACACACCCAGCCATTCTGCTGCACGAGGTCATCTGTCCTGAGACAATACTGCAACATCCATCCCACAGAAGTGATGCAGCACCAAGAACATGCCTACACTGTCATGCACACACATCACCTGCCCACACTCACTCACTCACTCACACACACACACACACACACACACACACACACACACACACACACACACACACACACACACACACACACACACACACACACACACACACACACACACACACACATCACCTGCCCACACTCACACACACATTTTAGCCCTTTCAAAAGGTTCTTTTGGTCCTCAGCTGTCAGAGTGTGTGTGTGGGGGGGGTCAGATGAGCAGAGATAAATAACACAGTCTGACAGGCAGCATGATGAAGATGAGAAGCTGAGACTAGAACAGCAGAGAAGAGGAAGCTCCATTATTCAGCACCTCCACCTGACTCCACCTGACACAGCAGCTGACAACCTGTCTGTCCACCAAGACCCGCACAGGTTAAACCCCACAAAGCCGAGCACCAAGCCTACAGGTGAGCTCTGGGTGTAAATGTGCCCTCATCTCTCCATAAGTGGACGTCCTTTTGTCAAACTCCACAGCATCTCTGGTAGTCACATCTAACTCCACATTAATCAACGATGGAACCTCAAGACCTTCTGAAACCCCTGAAGTCAATAAAAAGCCACTTTTGAAAATGAATTGGCATCGCTTGTCACAGCTAACACTATACATCTTGTTTTTCTTTTTCTTTTTTAAATTCCTCCCCCCTTTTCTCTCCAGGTGTATCCGGCCAATTACCCCACTCTTCCGAGCCGTCCCGGTCGCTGCTCCACCCCCTCTGCCGATCCGGGGAGGGCTGCAGACTCCCACAGCTCCTCCCATACATGTGGAGTCGCCAGCCGCTTCTTTTCACCTGACAGTGAGGAGTTTCGCCAGGGGGACATAGCACGTGGGAGGATCACGCTATTCCCCCCAGTTCCCCCCCCAAAACAGGTGCCTGACCGACAAGAGGAGGTGCTAGTGCGGCGACCAAGACACATACCCACATCCGGTTTTCCACCCGCAGACACAGCCAATTGTGTCTGTAGGGATGCCCGACCAAGCCGGGGGTAACACGGGGATTCGAACCGGCGATCCCTGTGTTGGTAGGCAACGGAATAGTCTGCTATGTCACCCGGAAGTCCATAATGCATTTTTTTAATCACAAAGGCAATCTCAACCTGACAGAAGGTGAAGTGACCTTCTCATCCAATCAAAGCCAGTCACTCAAACCCCATCATACAGATGTAATGGACAACATATGAAGTATGACACACATAGAGGTAAGAGTAGACAGAAAATGTGTTGCAGAATAAGAGTAGAAAGAGAGTGTGCTGCAGAATAAGAGTAGAGAGCGTTGCAGAATAAGAGTAGATAGAGACTGTGTTGCAGAATAAGAGTAGATAGAGTGTGTGCTGCAGAATAAGAGTAGATAGTGTGTTGCAGAATAAGAGTAGATAGAGAGTGTGCTGCAGAATAAGAGTAGATAGTGTGTTGCAGAATAAGAGTAGACAGTGTGTTGCAGAATAAGAGTAGACAGAGTGTGTTGCAGAATAAGAGTAGACAGAGTGTGTTGCAGAATAAGAGTAGATATAGTGTACTGCAGAATAAAAGTAGATAGTGTGTTGCAGAATAAGAGTAGACAGTGTGTTGCAGAATAAGAGTAGATGTAGTGTGTTGAAGAATAAGAGTAGATAATGTGTTGCAGAATAAGAGTAGACAGTGTGTTGCAGAATAAGAGTAGATATAGTGTATTGCAGAATAAGAGTAGATAGTGTGTTGCAGAATAAGAATAGACAGTGTGTGTTGCAGAATAAGAGTAGACAGAGTGTGTTGCAGAATAAGAGTAGATATAGAGAGTGTGCCGCAGAATAAGAGTAGATAGAGAGTGTGTTGCAGAATAAGAGTAGAGAGTGTGCTGCAGAATAAGAGTAGAGTGTGCTGCAGAATAAGAGTAGATAGTGTTGCAGAATAAGAGTAGATAGAGTGTGTTGCAGAATAAGAGTAGAGTGCTGCGAATAAGAGCAGATAGAGTGTGCTGCAGAATAAGAGTAGATAGTGTTGCAGAATAAGAGTAGATAGTGTGTTGCAGAATAAGAGTAGAGAGTGCTGCAGAATAAGAGCAGATAGAGTGTGCTGCAGAATAAGAGTAGATAGTGTTACAGAATAAGAGTAGATAGTGTGCGTGCTGCAGAATAAGAGTATATAGAGAGTGTGCTGCAGAATAAGAGTAGATAGAGAGTGTGCTGCAGAATAAGAGTATATAGAGTGTGCTGCAGAATAAGAGTATATAGAGAGTGTGCTTCAGAATAAGAGTAGATAGTGTGTTGCAGAATAAGAGTAGATAGTGTGCGTGCTGCAGAATAAGAGTATATAGAGAGTGTGTTGCAGAATAAGAGTAGATAGTGTGCGTGCTGCAGAATAAGAGTATATAGAGAGTGTGTTGCAGAATAAGAGTAGATAGTGTGCGTGCTGCAGAATAAGAGTATATAGAGAGTGTGTTGCAGAATAAGATTAGATAGCGAGTGTGCTGCAGAGTGCACGTTAATTGACAGAAACACAACTCCTGCCTTGTCCAAGGGTCTGGAAAACATGCTGGGTCCATGATCTCATGCTTGGAACTAGCTGGACAGCAACATTAGTGAGCAATGCTGAGCAGACACACACACACACACACACACACACACACACACACACACCCATTACCTACAAACCAGACTCATATTTTACCTCGATAACAACTTTCTGAAGGAGCGATAGGCTCATGTTTTGCTGAAAACCATATCGACATATCTTCATATCTACATATCTACAGCTGACTGACATTATATCCACAACTGAGGTTTAGACATCAGTCTCACACAGTACCACCTCAGAATCAAACACTTTGTCATTTCATTTCATGGACTTACACACATGAAATGAAACATCATTCCCCCAGCCCACAGCAGTCAAACACAAAGACAAAAACTACAAGAACTACAAGAACACATATAGCCAAACCAACACATATATCTAAACTATAAAAAAAATAATAAATCACTGTCCAGGAGAACGAGCGCCAGCCAGGATGACTGTCGGAACTGCCGGTCTGCATGGGCTAGCAGTTAGCTTATTTACTAGAAGGACTCATCTGGGTAAATTAACAGTCCTGGTTCTATGCTGACCCTGTGACCACATATTTTACACTCAGCATTCACTGTACGGGGGCTGAGGACCCTTTTGACTTATTGTTTGGGGTAAATTACGGCAGCGATGCCTTGGTTTGACTAACAGCAGGTCGAGTTCCATAATACACTTCGTGTTTAGTGTGCGTACATGTACCTGAAATTTGAAGTAAAACTATTTAAGGAATACAGGAGCCAGTGCATGCATGCGCACAGTCTGCCATATGTATATGACTCACTTTCAACATGTACACTCCACTGCATAATTAGCATGTACTACTGAGATAATATGATCACTTTAGAGACAACACGTCCAATGCAACATCGCCTCAGCAGACCTGCAGAAGGTCTGCAGGTCTGCTCTACTCACTGATCAGCTTCAAGTCCATTCTGTGAGCGTGCTTCATGGTGCCCGGATACAGCTGATCAGTCTGGCTGACGGTCAGCTCGCCTCCCGTGCCGACGATGGTTCAATGCCGACTAGAGGTACACTTGTCCACATTTGAGCTCCTCACACTGTGGCGTCTCTCGCAGCTGCTCTTGGCTGTTGGCTCTCAGATTTCGCCCCCCTCCCCTCCCTCCACCTCCAACTTGTACTCCCCAAACTCCGACGCTATCTCTCTCTCTCTTGCCCCTCGCTCACCTGCTCCTCTGTCCTCCCTTTTCTCCCCATTGACAAATTCTCCTCGCTCTGTGTCCTGCCTACATTCTCTATTCCTCGCTCTCTCACTGGTCTCTCTTTCTCTCTTTCTTGCTCGCCCCTCTCTCTCGCTCTCCCACTCTTTGCTGACACCATACATAGTTCATAAGCAGGCGCTAGAGTTAGACCCATTAGCCCATCCCACTGCATGCGAGTGCAAGCACACACACACACACACACACACACACACACACACACACACACACACACAAGTTTGCACAGCTATCCTTATTAGGACATTGCATTGACTTCCATTCATGTGGACAGGCTACCTCAAACCTTAACACTAACCACAACCAATCCTTGCCTAACCCTGACCTGAACCTAAGCCCAACTCACACCTGACCCCTCAACCTTAACCAGGACCTCAGACATGACCTTACTGGGACCGGGCTTTGGTCAGGACGAGGACTACTAGTCCCAAAAAGGTTTGGGTTTATACCGGAAAAGGTCTCGAAAAGGTAACATACACACACACACAAACAGGCATGTAGTACACACAAACAGTCTCACACACATTACACACCAGTACACACATTCACAAACACACACAAAAACTGTGCACACATTTCATGGACACAAAACACATTCGTTTGTCTTTCACTCACATTTCAGATACACTCTCACATGCACATGCTCACATGTTGCACCCACACTCAAACACATTTTCACGTGCACACACACACATACACATACACACACTAACACACACACACACGGACACAGAGACACACACGGACACAGAGACACACACACAAACACACTCTTAAATATTCATGTATATGCATGAGTCATGACTCATACACCTGTATGGAGAGGGCACAATGACAAATAATCAGGATACTGATAATAATAATACTGCTACTAATGATAATATAATACTACTACTCCTAATAATAACATAATACTACTACTACTACTACTAATATAATAATAATAATACAATAATAATAACATAATACTACTACTACTACTAATATTATAATAATAATAATAATAATAACAATATAATCCAAACCAAACCTTTGACAACTTTACATCCTTTCTACATTTTCCGTTCAATTCCATTCTTTTTATACAAAGAGTCATTGAAAAAAATATGCAAGGACTTTTTGAGAAAGGCTGAATGTTTTCCTCCAAGATTTACGGATCTGGTCATATATACATATATATATATATATATATATATACACACACACACACACACACACACATATACACACACACACACACACACACAAATATATATATAAACAGCTTTTATATGGAATGGAGGCAGATGAAAACCAGCACTAATATAAAAAAGCAAGTATAAAAGCAGTTTATATATACACTACCGTTCAAAAGTTTGGGATCACCCAAACAATTTTGTGTTTTCCATGAAAAGTCACACTTATTCACCACCATATGTTGTGAAATGAATAGAAAATAGAGTCAAGACATTGACAAGGTTAGAAATAATGACTTGTATTTGAAATAAGATTTTTTTTACATCAAACTTTGCTTTCGTCAAAGAATCCTCCATTTGCAGCAAATACAGCATTGCAGACCTTTGGCATTCTAGCTGTTAATTTGTTGAGGTAATCTGGAGAAATTGCACCCCACGCTTCCAGAAGCAGCTCCCACAAGTTGGATTGGTTGGATGGGCACTTCTTGCGTACCATACGGTCAAGCTGCTCCCACAACAGCTCAATGGGGTTCAGATCTGGTGACTGCGCTGGCCACTCCATTACCGATAGAATACCAGCTGCCTGCTTCTGCTCTAAATAGTTCTTGCACAATTTGGAGGTGTGTTTAGGGTCATTGTCCTGTTGTAGGATGAAATTGGCTCCAATCAAGCGCTGTCCACTGGGTATGGCATGGCGTTGCAAAATGGAGTGATAGCCTTCCTTATTCAGAATCCCTTTTACCCTGTACAAATCTCCCACCTTACCAGCACCAAAGCAACCCTAGACCATCACATTACCTCCACCATGCTTAACAGATGGCGTCAGGCATTCTTCCAGCATCTTTTCATTTGTTCTGCGTCTCACAAACGTTCTTCCTTGTGATCCAAACACCTCAAACTTGGATTCATCCGTCCACAACACTTTTTTCCAGTCTTCCTCTGTCCAATGTCTGTGTTCTTTTGCCCATCTTAATCTTTTTCTTTTATTGGTCAGTCTCAGATATGGCTTTTTCTTTGCCACTCTGCCCTGAAGCCCAGAATCCCGCAGCCGCCTCTTCACTGTAGATGTTGACACTGGTGATTTGCGGGTACTATTTAATGAAGATGCCAGTTGGGGACCTGTGAGGCGTCTGTTTCTCAAACTAGAGACTCTAATGTACTTATCTTCTTGCTCAGTTGTGCAACGCGGCCTCCCACTTCTTTTTCTACGCTGGTTAGAGCCTGTTTGTGCTGTCCTCTGAAGGGAGTAGTACACACCGGTGTAGGAAATCTTCAATTTCTTAGCAATTTCTCGCATGGAATAGCCTTCATTTCTAAGAACAAGAATAGACTGTCGAGTTTCAGATGAAACTTCTCTTTTTCTGGCCATTTTGAGCGTTTAATTGACCCCACAAATGTGATGCTCCAGAAACTCAATCTGCTCAAAGGAAGGTCAGTTTTGTAGCTTCTGTAACGAGCTAAACTGTTTTCAGATGTGTGAACATGATTGCACAAGGGTTTTCTAATCATCAATTAGCCTTCTGAGCCAATGAGCAAACACATTGTACCATTAGAACACTGGAGTGATAGTTGCTTGAAATGGGCCTCTATACACCTATGTAGATATTGCACCAAAAACCAGACATTTGCAGCTAGAATAGTCATTTACCACATTAGCAATGTATAGAGTGTATTTCTTTAAAGTTAAGACTAGTTTAAAGTTATCTTCATTGAACAGTACAGTGCTTTTCCTTCAAAAATATGGACATTTCAATGTGATCCCAAACTTTTGAACGGTAGTGTATATATATATAAAGCAAGTATGAAAGCAGCTTAAATGAAAAATATGACGGCACCTTAAATGAAGTATGTGAGCAGGAGCAGAGAGGAAACCAGTGTGGTGCTCAACTACGTACTTCCTCTTGTATCATACGGTAAACCATGCTACACAAAAGAGCTACACTGCCTTCTGACATGCAAGACAAGAGAACGCGCATGGGCTTCTGTCCAAAATCCGCTGCAACATTTGAAAAAGAAAACTTTACAAAGTGACACAGTAACACTGAGTAGTAGCAGGACACTTTCCTCTCTTCCACAGCAGGTGACGTCACTGAGCTGAGCACGCCTACAGACTCAGCAAAGCACCCTGCCGTTGGGATGAAGAGCATATGGAAAGTTAAGTCCAGTCATTTCCACTCTGGAAGCTCGTATTGTGCGTTGTGCTGTGGAAAAGAAACCGGACTGGACTGAAGGAGAGAGACTAAAACCACGCCGCACAGCATTCATGATGGTTTGAGCACAAGTGCAGAAGAGGAAGAGCTTATTGTTCCTCCTGCACCTGCTGCTCTTATAGCCATTCAATCCCCCGCACCCTTACCTTACATGCAGCCACACACAATCCATGTGCATATGAACACAAACACACATGCACGCGTGCATGTGCGGTCGTACTTGCACGTTTACCATAGCACTCAAATACAGAAGAGGACATGTGTGCACGCACACACACACACACACAACCATACAGGCAAAAGCACACACAAATACAGTAGTTGTGTAGCCGTCAGTGCGTTAAAGAGCCGTGTCGGGGTAAACGGTGCTGAGTTGAAACAGGTTGGATACACAATGAACTCCATCCATCTTACACAGGAAACCTCCTCCAGAAGACGACAACTGCTTCTCATTAAGCACAAGCTGCCGGTTATGATCTACAGCCTGTCCATGTCTCAGTATCTCTATCTGGGTCTGTGTAAAGTCATGTGTGTGTGTTCGTGTGCGTTTCTGCTCATCTTTCTCACACACTCACATGTAATAAACACACTCAACGCACAAACTTCCGCACCATTCGACTTTTACCTGCCCTCATCTGTCTGCTCCAGCTGTAATTTTTGTTCCACCATCACAACAAGACCCTGGGGCACTGACCCACCCCCATGTAAAGAGCAGACCTGACCTGACCCGGACCACCACCACCTTTCCTGGTATGCCTGGAAGAGCCAAAAACACCTGCCATAGTGGGCTGGAATACTTGCCGTTCACCAACAAACATCAGCGGTCAGAGGTCAGAGCCTTCACATCATGACAGTAGATGTGGAGGATGGAGAGCGTTAACAGGAACAATCGACCTCTCATCACAGCCACCAAAACTGCCCAGCAGATGCTGCTGCAGGTAAGGTGACCATGCCGGTAACCTCTGAAGGTATCCGGGCCAGACCCAGTAATGCAGAGCTCAGCTGTTCGTAAAACGAGCTCCCATGGTGAAGCCTGTTACGGACAACCCCGGTGTAAAAGCTGTGCAGGGGTTTCCTGAAGGTGGGATGAAAGAAAGGTCGAGGAGCGGAACTCCCCGGCAAAAATTCCCCAGGGACGCAGAGCGGCTGACCGAGCACCAGCTCAGCGGGTGACGCGTCGAGGTCCTCCTTAGGAGCCGAACGAAACCCGAGCATAACCCAAGGTAAACGATCCAACCAGTTACCATCCGAGAGCGCAGCGCTGCCTCGAGCGACCGGTGAAAACGTTCACACAAGCCGTTAGCCTGAGGGTGATACGTGGTAGTGTGGTGTACCTGCACACCCAAGGATCACGCAAGTGCCGACCAGAGCTCTGACACGAACTGGGGGCCCCTGTCTGAGGTGATATCTGGCGGAGTGCCAAAACGGGCGACCCAGGAGGAAAGAAAAGCGCGTGCAACATCCAAGGATGTTGTGGAGGATAGAGGGACAACCTCTGGCCACCTGGTGGTCCGATCTACCATTGTGAGCAAGTGCGTAAAACCCTGTGAAGAAGGTAGAGGGCCCACCAGGTCCACATGCACGTGGTCGAAACGTCTGGCTGGGATCGGAAACGGTACGAGGGGCGATTTAGTGTGCTGGTGGACCTTAGCGCGCTGGCACGCCACACATGCAGCCGCCCACCCCTTGACGTCCTTGCGGAGGCCAGGCCAGACGAACTTGGAACCGACCAACTTCACCGACGCCCGAACTCCAGGGTGCGAGAGGGAGTGAATCGAATCGAAAACTCGACGGCGCCAGGCCATTGGAACAAGGGGGGGGGACGGCTGGTGGAGACATCGCAGATGAGGGCAGGACTGCCTTCCTGCATCACAGCATCCTCTAGCTTGAGACCAGTACGCGTTGACCTAAGGGCAAGGACGTCCGGGTCGCTGGGCTGGTCGGCAGCCATAGCGGAGAAATCCACACCGAGGTGCACAGGACACACAAGCACACGCGACAGACAATCAGCAACAGGGTTGGACTTCCCGGCCACATGCTGAATGTCCGTTGTGAACTCGGAGATCGCCGCTAGGAGGCGCTGTTGACGAGCAGACCACGGCTCAGTCACCTTGTACATGGCAAAAGTCAGCGGCTTATGATCCACATAAGCCGTGAATGGGCGACCCTCCAGCAGGAAGCGGAAATGCCGGGTTGCAAGGTGCAGTGCCAGCAACTCCCGGTCAAAAACGCTGCACTTGCGCTCGCTATCCCGCAGTTTGCGGCTAAAAAATGCGAGTGGCTGCCACGCATTCGCCACACGCTGTTCAACCACAGCCCCCACGGCTATGTCAGACGCATCGGTTGTTAAAGCTATGGACGCCGTGGGTGTGGGATGGGCGAGGAGGGCAGCGTTAGCCAGGGCGCACTTAGCTCCGTCAAAGGCCTGGACCTGTTCGGGAGTCCAGTCGACAGGGTCGTTAGCCTTCTTAAGCCGCAGGGCTTCGTAAAGTGGCTGAAGGAGGTGGGCAGCGCGAGGGAGGAAACGGTTATAGAAATTCACCATGCCCAAGAATTCCTGCAATGCCTTAACAGAGACTGGGCGGGGAAATTCCGCCACCGCTTGCACCTTAGAAGGCAACGGGACCGCGCCTTGCGGTGAAATGCGGTGACCCAAGAAGTCAATCACCGGCAGTCCAAACTGACACTTGGCCGGGTTGACTATCAGGCCGTGTTCGTCCAGACGACGGAAAACCTGTTTCAGGTGCGCCAGGTGCTCTTCAGCTGACGGACTGGCCACTAATATGTCGTCGAGATAAACGAACACGAAAGCAAGGTCATGCAACACCGAGTCCATCAGCCTCTGAAAGGTTTGCGCTGCCCCCTTCAAGCCAAAGGCATGAACTCAAAAAGCCCAAACGGGGTGATCACTGCGGTCTTGGGCACGTCCTCTGCGCGCACGGGAACCTGATGATAGCCGCGCACCAGGTCCACCTTAGAGAAAGTAGTGGTACCTGCCAGGCGTATGGAAAAGTCCTGTATGTGTGGGATGGGATAGCGGTCATTGGCGGTGACGTTGTTCAGGCGGCGAAAATCGCCACAAGGCCGCCACGACCCATCCGCCTTGGGCACCATGTGAAGCGGCGAGGCCCACGGGCTGTTGGAACGCCTCACTATACCCAGACGCTCCATGATGGCGAACTCCTCCTTGGCTGTAGCCAATTTTACCACGTCGAGGCACCGCGCGCGCGCAAAAACTGGCGGTCCCAGGGTGGGAATGAAATGTTGTACCCCGTGTTTAGTAACCGCGGTGGAAAAGGCAGACATAGTCACCGATGGAAAATCCGCCAGCAAACGCTGAAAAACATCACCTAATGCTAAAAAGTTAGCGTGTGTTAAAGGCCCGGCTCCCCCTGTCTCGCACGGAACAGTGGCGAAAGACACAGCATCAATTAAACGGCGGTTTGCAACATCAACCAGCAGACCATTAGCACACAGAAAATCCGCGCCGATAACAGGAACAGTAATGGCGGCCACTACAAAGTCCCACTCAAAATGGCGCCCGTGGAAGCAAACAGTCACCAACCTTGTGCCAAACGTCGCAATGGACGAACCGTTAGCTGCACTCAACTGTGGGCCGCCGCCTTCAGCCGACCTGTCTGTCTTAGCAGGAGGGAGTAGGCTCTTTTGCGAGCCTGAGTCCACCAGAAACCGTCTTCCTGACATCGTGTCCTTAATGAAGAGCAGCTCATTACGTCCACCAGCGCCCACAGCTGCTACTGAGCGCTGCCCGGGAGTTTCCCGCCGCCTCAAACGTGCACGGAGGGACGCAGCGCCTCGCTTTGCAGCCGAGCCGCTGGTGGAAGAAACAGAGGCCGCTCCCGCGCCGTCTCCGGGCAGTCACTCCAGCCACCACTGCCGGGTCCGCGTCCTCGGACGTCGGCTGCAGAGGCTCCGATGCCACACTCTGCATAGAGAACCGTCTGGTAGCCAGCAGGACCCGATCGGCCTCCTCAGCCAAACCTTGGCAGTCACCAGCGGCCAGACACGGGGAGTTAGCCAAAGCCGCGCACACAGGAGACGGGAGCTGGCGCAGAAAAATGTGCGGGAAAAGGAATCCGCCTTCGTCTGAGCCAAGCAGCAACAGCATATTGTCCATGAGATCCACAGCCGTCCCGTCACCCAAACCGGATAGGGAAAGGATTCTATCTGCCCTCTCTGCGGTAGATAGGCTGTACCTCCGGAGCAGAAGATGTTTGAGGGCGACGTATTTACCTTGTTGTGGGGGGGGGGGGGCGCAACAGCTGCATGGCCCGGCGTGTGGACTGCTGGTCCAGTGCAGCGACGACCAAATAGTATCTGGAGTCGTCCGCGGAGATTCCACGCAGGTGGAACAGCGCCTCGACATGCTGGAACCACGAGGCCGGGTCGCTCTGCCAGAACTCTGGGAGCTTCACAGCCGCGGCGAGAATGGCCGGCTGTGAGAGTTGGGGCGGCGTGGCCGAAGTGGATTCACACTCATCTTCTGCTCCAAACATGTTCAATTCGGGGTCACCAATGTGGCAGGAATGAGGAAAAACACAGGCGACCAAGGCGAGTTTGATGTTTATTCCTCAACTCCAAAAACCAACTGCAGCAGGAACAATCCTGCACTGGCAAGCCCGGGAACGTAAACCACGCCCCCAGCTCACAGTCCTGCTGGGTGAGAGGCCTAGCCCCTAGTGTCCGCCACAATATATTATAAAAAAATATATATATATGTATATATATTTGTTATGTCAATTATATACATATAAATAATTATGTTAGTTATCTTAATTAACAATGGCGGCACAGTGGCGCAGTGGTTAGCGCGGTCGCCTCACAGCAAGAAGGTTCTGGGTTTTAGCCCCGGGGCAGTCCAACCTTGGGGGTCGTCCCAGGTCGTCCTCTGTGTGGAGTTTGCATATTCTCCCCGTGTCTGCGTGGGTTTCCTCCGGGTTCTCCGGTTTCCTCCCACAGTCTAAAGACATGTAGGTCAGGTGACTCGGCCGTACTAAATTGTCCGTAGGTATGAATGTGTCTGTGTGTGTGTGTGTGATGGCCTGGCAGCCTGTCCGGGGTGTCGCCCCGCCTGCCGCCCAATGACTGCTGGGATAGGCTCCAGCATCCCCATGACCCTGAGAGCAGGATAAGCGGTTCAGGTAATGGATGTTAATTAACAATAACTGACGGGGGAGTGGTTTTTACATTACACTGCCTGCACCAGTGATATAATTGCCTTTAGAATAGATTTTATTGAGTGTGTTTGTGAGAGTCAAAGTGTGTGCACATGAGGGGCCATTATTTCAATAAATCTACAAATGCTAATTAAAGCCAAAATTGAATTAGTTGTTGTTCTGTCTGTGGACCAAGCAGTGGTCTTCCTGTGTGAATTTGTAGCTTTCACAGTCTCCAGCACACGGTTTATGAGCGATCGATGTGTTTGCATCGGGGTGTTGAGATAAGATAACCTTTATTGATCCCCGTGGTGGGAATTCGGGCATAAATCGTGCCAAAGGAGAGAGACACCCATCAGCATCACATCAGCAGGGTAACAGAGTGTAGGTAGCGTAGCCTGTCTCACATGTTAAATATCAACAGTACATCGTCAAAACAGGAATAATCACACATGTCGATTCCGAGTTGCAGCAATGTATTGTAATTAATTGTGTAAATTCTAAAATCAATATTTCAGGACAGGAAACATGATCAGATCAGGTCAGGATCAGAGCTATACTCAAACCCCAATACAAAGGGAAACAGCCAAATCCTCAATAATTGAGAGTTAAATGTCCCAGTGTTATTGGGGGGTCCATAAATACCAACCTTTTAAAATTATTCTGTTTCGATTCTAATTCTAATTAATCTAAATAAAAATTATAAATAAATAAAAATTATAAATATAAATAAATAAATAATAACAATCTTGGGGAAAACATCATAACCAGTTTCTATGACGTGCTTCTATGTAGTTCGCCCGAGTCCTCCGAACAGAGGCTTCTGGCATGGAGAGAAGACTTACAAGAGGATATTTCGATTGAGGGGTGGAGGGATGCATGCATAGGAGGTCAAAAACAAACGGCCAACACTCGCCTGAAACTTCTGCAGTATAACTGGTTAATGAGGACATATATTACTCCAGTTAAATTAAACAAATTCAGTAGTAATTTCCCAGATGATTGTACTAAGTGTGAGCAGGCAAAAGGGACTCTGTGGCATTGTATGTGGCAATGTGAAAAGATACAGATGTTTTGGGAAGAGGTGAGCCTCAAGATAGAAGAGATCTTAGCAATAAAACTGACCCTGGAGCCCAAATGACTCATCCTGGGTCTGTATCCAAATGGGCATGATATACAGGAAAGTGAGAAAATCTTCTTAAATTTATGTTTGTTAAAAACAAAACGATTAATAGCTCTTTCATGGAAGAACGTTAATAGGCCATGAATAAGTCAATGGCTCAGGGACATGTCTTTAACCCGACCACTGGAGAACACCACCTGTATACTAAAAGATAAACAGGACATATTTAAAAAGACACGGGGCCTGTTTATACATTTTATTGAATATAAAGACCTGGGAAATATTTTAGATGAACCAGAAGATGAATGGGGGGGGGCCTGCAAAGGGATTGGGGTTTTTTTTCTTCAAGGTGATGTATTTTGACCATTGGCTACCCATATAGAATGTAGGATAAATTGTATAGGAAAAGATAAACTTTTGTTTCGTGTTGTGTTTTTCTTTTATTGTTGTTTTAGCATTTTTATATTCATATTTGCTATGCACATTGTTTTTGTTATTATTGAAAAATCAATAAATATATTGATAAAAAATAAATAAAATAAAAATTCAAAATGTGTATTGTTTTTATATAGATATAATTTTACAATTATTAAAATTATTATCCTTTTCAAATTATTCCGGGGGGGGGGGTGACTCCAAAAGGTGGAGAGCCCCTAGATACTGGTACTATAGTGCACTGTCTATTCTCCATTTCCCTTTCAAACCCCAAAGCAATTCCATCTCTCAAAACCACACCTGTCAGAGACCACATCTAATGCGCACCACCTATGTCACCGACCTTGCTGTGGTCTGCATGTGTATACTGTGCTTTAATAACCCCCCCCCAACTCCACCCTTTTCCAAACCATCCCAAGCACCATGCACACACACATGGAGGCATCTACATAGGGGAAGGTGCTTTAAAATATGTTGCGGCATTTCATTTTAAACGTCCAAGGTTTGATGTAGGACCCTGAATATTCTGTCTCAATGTCCACATCTGTCACGGTGCTCAAAATCACAAGACAAATGCTGAGAAAAACTTTGAATTACACCTTAGAAATAAAAGAAAAAACGAGAGGGACTGCACCTTTATTCAGCAGTCACAATGAACAGCCTGGATGCATGTCCAACAGTACTGGTCCATTTTTTTTGGGGGGGGGGGGTTGTTTATTACTGCCTCACAGAGCATGCTCAGGTCAGGGCCAATAAGATAGCAGGGTATCCAGAGACTTTTTCTTTGAAGCTTTTCAGCAAAAGAGAAGCTGGTTAGGGTGGAAACGCTGGACGGAGCAGCCCGACCATAAATGGGAAAAACGACTATCCCTATCTGCTGCAGTAATGAAGCCCACGCTGGGTTAATGATAACCTGCTTCCACGAACAACTGCTGATCAAACAGAAACGTCTCTGATATTATCTGATCTTTATTCTAAAAGCAGGTGAAGAAATAAAAAACCAGAAGCATTTAATGATGATAATAATGCATTTAGCATCACATGGGCTCAACAGGTCTTTTACAGCACGTGTTCTGTTTCAGCCGAGCTTTAAAATGACCGAGAAAAGGTGAAATAAATTCTAAGATTTTAAGGCAACCAGTGCAAAGAGGCATTGAAGTGATATGTGGAGTGGTAAGCTCTTCTTTCTTTACGCTAGTTATCCCTGAATCAACTTTCTGTACTAACTTAAGATGTGCCACATGCATCTGACTCAAGACAGGACTGGTGAAAATCAGAGTCAAATTCATCGCCAAGTACAAGAACACACACGGAATTTGTCTTGGTATGTTGGTGCAAGAGGGAAAAATTAATAAATAAAATATATAATCAAGATAAAATAAAATAAAAATGAAAGTAAGGTGCAATAAGGGGCAATCAACACTGGTTCAGAGTTGAACATGACACCATGTGGCAGCCCCCTGATGCCCGGCATTGGGGTGGCAGGAGCTGTATTTGTAAAAAGTTAAATTATACTTCTAGGAAGTTATTTACAGGATAAGAGTTTTTTTTACAGGGTAGTACAGGTTTTATGCAGGGTGACCATATACAGAGAGCATAGTAGGGAAGATAAAAAGGGGATGGGGGGGTTGGTGGACGGGAATGTCTAGATCTGTGGATATCTGCGGGCTTTTTAGAAAGAGCTACTGCTGTTGGGAAGAAGCTATTCTTGTGGCACAAGGTTCTGGTTTTTATAGAGCTTAGCCTTTTGCCAGAGGGGAGCTTTTTGAAGAGACCATGGCCTAGGTGAGAAGGGTCAGCCATGATCTTTCCTGCTCAGCTCAGTGTCCTGGAGGCATACGGGTCCCAGCCAATCATCCTCTCAGCAGAGCGAATGATACGCTGCAGTCTGCCCTTGTCAATGGCAACAGCGTAGCAGACAGTGATGTGAGGATGGAATCAATGATGGCAGTGTAAAAGTGCACCATCATTGGACTGGCAGGTTGAACTTTTTCAGCTGCCCCAGCAAGTACATCCTCTGCTGTGCCTTCTTGGTGAGGGAGCTGATGTTCAGCTCTCACTTGTGGTCCTGCATGATGATGGTGCCCAGGAGGCGAAAGGATTCCACAGTGTTGACTGGGGAGCCACACAGGGTGATGGTGGTGGGTGGGGCTGGATACTTTCTGGAGTCTACAACCATCTCAACTGTCTTTAGAGCATTGGGGTCCAAGTTGTTTTGGCTTCACCAGGACATGTGATGGTCAATCTCCCACCAGTAGGCAGACTCATCCTCACCAGGGATGAGCCCAATAAGGATGGCGTCAACAGCAAACTTCAGGAGCTTGACTGAGTGGTGACTGGAGACACAGCTGTTTGTATACAGGATAAGAGTAGGGGGAAAGGACAGGGGAAAGGACACAGCCTAGAGGGGAACCTGTGCTGATGGTCCAGGAGTCAGAGACGTGTTTCCCCAGCTTCACATGATGCTTTCTGTCAGATAGGAAGTCGGTGATCCACCTGTAGGTGGAGACAGGCACATGCCGTTGGGAAAACTTGTCCTTCAGTAGATCCGGCATGATGGTGTTGAAGGTGGGGCTGAAATCCACAAATAGGATCCTGGCGTAGGTTCCTAAAGAATCCAGGTGTTGGAGGATGAAGTGGACTGTCATTGAGTCCTGTGGTCTTTGGTTTTTTGGGGATGGGGATGATGGTAGAGGTCTGAAAGCAGGCTGGTACATGGCATGTCTCAAGTGAGGTGTGAACAATGTCTGTGAACACTGGAGACATCTGATTGGCACAATCCTTCAGGGTAAGGGCAGAGACAGAGTCTGATCCCTCAGCTTTGCGGGGTTCTGTCTCTTGAACAGCCTGCTAATGTCTCTCTTTCCAGGATGGAGAGAGTCATCCTTGTGGTAGGGGAGGAGGGGGCATCTAAGGTGGGCAGTTGTGGAGAGGCCCGGGCCCCTGCTGAGGTGGGGGAGGCAGAGCTGGTGATCTGGAGTTGGTGGATGGAGTCATGGGGGATGGTGTCAGGACTGCCCCATTGTCTTTCAAATCGGCAATATAACTCATTCAGATTGTTGGCCAGGCACAAATCATTTATGGAGGGGCTTTTGGTTTATAGTTAGTGATCTGTCTGAGGCCCTCCCAGACAAGAGGTCGAGTTGTTTTCTGAGAACTGCTCTTGAAGTCTCTCAGAGTAGTCGTTTAGCATCTCTCACCGCTTTGCTAAACCTGTATTTAGACTCTTTAAACTGGACTTTGTCCCCAATCCTAAATGCTCCCTCCTTTTTCAACCTAAGCTGTCTGAGTTTAGCAGCAAACCAGGGTTTGTCATTGTTGTAACTAACCCTGGTGCGTGATGGTATACAGATGTCCTCACAGAAGCTGATATAAGATGTCACTGCCTCAGCGTACTCATCCAGACTGTTGATGGCTGGCACATCTGAAAACATCCCAATCAGTACAGTCCAAGCACACGTGAGGATCCTCCATAGCTTCACTAGTCCACTTCTTAGGTTTCCTCACAACAGGTTTAAAGAGTTTTGATTTCTGCCTGTATGCAGGAATCAGGTGGACCATGACATGGTCAGAGTGTCCCAGCTTGGTGTGGGGACTGCATGATAGGCACTATTGATTTTAGTGCAGCAGTGATCTAAAGTGTTCTCCTCCCTGGTTGGGCATTTAATCAGCTGACAGTATTTAGGTAGTTCATGGCTGAGATTCCCTTTGTTAAAGTCGCTGAGGACAGTAACATAGAGTGCGAGTTTGTCCGCTCCAGACAGTATCTGGTCGGCGAGCATGAGCTGTGCCTCCTGCACATCAGCCTGCAGTGGAATGTAAACACCGGCCAGAATGAATTAAGTGAACTCACAGGGGGAGTAAAAGGGTTTACAGATGATGAAAAAAGTTTCAAGAACAGAAGAACAGCGCTGCAGAATCACTGTCACATCTTTACAGCAGCCACTGTTAATATAAAAACAAATACCTCCACCTTTCGTTTTGCCGGAGAGCTCTGTGTCGCGATCCGCTCTGAACGGCTGGAAGCCTGCCAGCTGCAGCGCAGAGTCCAGTACTGATCCACACAGCCAAGTGTCCGTGAAGCACAAAATGCAAGATGGAGAAAAGTCTCTATTCTTCCCCACCAATAGATGAAGCTTGTCTAGTTTGCTCACAGTGATCACACGTTAGAGAGAAATATTCCTGGCAAACGCACCATTCTATACCTGAAGACCCAAATCCATGGATGACTTTCTCCAGGGTGCCAAAGGACAAAAGTAATCTAATTTGTGAACAGGTTCTCAAACACAAAAGGATTACACAACAACTCATTTTCTTGGTTAATCATACCTAACAATGGCATGAAATGGTCAATGAAAAAGACAGGAGTTTTCTTAAGGAAGGCCAAAATTACACACACAAGGAAATCTGTGAGTTTTCCAATACAATGTCAGTCTTCTTTGGTTAGCCTCTGCATAACTCTGCTGGAGTAGTTGGAAGTCAAGTGACTGGTTCAACGGTACATCTGGCAAACGTAACACCTGGCTATTCCAACTAACTTTTCCCAGATAGTCTCGAGATTGGTACAGGCAACCTAGCTGCCTGAAACCCACTGAGAGCCCATAAAGAATGAGGACCAGATGATTACTGTAGCTCTTATACAGTAAATATGCCTATCGCCAATCTTATTCAGCTCAGTCCTCTGGTTCTCTGCAGTTTGCTGTCGGCAGTTTTACGTTGGCTTACAAAATCATTCAACTCACAAGCCTCCCACTTAAAACTATGTAACCCTCTCAAATGAACAAAAGTTAAAACACCAGTATCACGTTGGCAACATCATCTGTCATCCATTGGAGATATGTAAAGATTTCTACTGTTAGGTCATTTTATTCATGAATGCAACATGTATTTATTTATTTATTTTGTAGAAAAATAATGGCTAATGACCGAACTGACAATCATTTCAACACTGCAAAAAAGCAGCAAACATAACACATAGGATGCTTTGTGCACAGACACCTGCTGGGCTGTAACCAAATTCTACAAAGACCCCCAAACACTAATGTGGCTTAGAGTCTGAGCCTAGTTTGCTCTCTATTGTCCACTAATATATAAATGGGTAATTCTAAACAACCTCACCATATGGTCAAAAAGATTGCCAAGGCGCTTGTGTGTGTGAGTGGTTGAGTGTGTGCGTGTGTGTATGTGTGCGTGTGTTTTTTTTCTTTTTTAGCTATATTTGAATCAGAATCATGTTTATTGGTCATGTAGGTTTGCACTACATGGAATTTGACTGGTTTCGTGGCTCTCTCGGTATACTTAACATAGAATAACAACACAACGCAGCAATCTTCAGATATATACACAATGATTGACTATATACTTTACACCACCCACTTTACAGCCACAGACAGTTCTATGAAAATAATTAAATATGCAGATGACACAACCATTGTAGGCCTCATCTCCAACAGTGATGAAACCCAGTACCACACTGAAGGAGATCATGCTGTCACTTGGTGCGCAAACAATGACCTTCTGCTTAATACAGCCAAAACCCAAGAACTCAGTATTGACTTCCGATGCATGCAGAATCCCAAAACACCCATACAAATGAACGGAGACCCCATAACCACCACTGATTCTTTTAAATTCCTTGGAACATACATCAGCAATAACCTGAAGTGGAAAGTTAACACTGAACACATCACTGCAAAAGCTCAACAACAACTTTTACTTCCTTAGGCAGCTTAAAAAAATACCCGATCAAACATCAACTTCTCATTGTGTTTTACTCAGCCATTATCGAGTCCATCATAACATCTTCTATTACGGTATTACAGTATTTTAGTATTACAGTACTGCAGTATGGTATGGCGGCACGGACAGTCAAACACGGAAAAAACTGCAGCGGATTGTCAACAAGGCATCCAAAATCATAGGCAACCCACTCCCCTCAGTTGAATCTCTACATACTAACCGGACGGTAAAGCAAGCAAAGATGATCATCTCCGACCCCTCACATCCTGCTCATCACCTCTTTCAGCTCCTTCCCTCAGGGAGGTGCTACAGGTCACTGTCCATTAAGACTAAATGCTTCACAAACAGTTTTTTCCCCCCCTTGGACTAGAGAGGAACTCAGAGTCCTATCAGGACTCTGAGTTCCTCTCCATAGTCCCCTCCTCACACACCACTGGCATGCATACTACCATTCACCTAATTGTTGTGCATAATATCTTTGTTTCTGCTATTGTGTAACTGTATTGTTTGTGATGATATGTGGAGTGTTTGCTGTTGTCCATGGATGTATTGTGCTGCAGAGTTTAACATGCTGAGCCAAAAACAAATTCTACCGGCCTTGGTGATGTGGCTAATAAACATTCTATCTATCTATCTATCTATCTATCTATCTATCTATCTATCTATCTATCTATCTATGTATCTAACTATCTATAGGTGAATTAAGAGGTGATAAGGTGCAATGGTGTAGAGAATATATCAGAGATGCTGAAATAGATGTTAGCAGGTTACTTACATACATGCCTGAGGTAGATGGACATGACAGAGTGGACCAGTATATGTACAATGTACAGTACAGTATACAACATGTACAGTACAATATATACAACATGTACAGTACAGTATAGACAAAATGGTGGGATTTAAAAGATATAAAGAGAAACTTTTTATATCTGGTTGTTTTGGGGTACAGTCCTATACAGCGCCTACCAGAGGGGAAGAGATGGAACAGGTTGTGACCAGGGTGTGATGGGTCTGTGGTGATGTTGCCTGTCTGGTGCTCGAGTCTGGAGGTGTATAAGTCCTGAATGGAGGGCAGGTGAGCACGAGTGATTTTCTCTGTAGATTTAACTGTCCGTTGTAGTTTGTCCCTGTCCTGTTCGGTGGCTTATCCAGACCAGACAGTGATATGTGACAGTGATTTGGAAACCCCAATTCAAGTTTTTTTTACCGTAAGAGTGAAAGCATTTTGCAAAGTGAAAGATTTCCTCATATTTTGGCCGGTCCTCACTTCTTTAAGGGTCTATTGTAGGGTTAGGACCTTAGTTTAAGGTTAAGGTTAGAATTAGGATTAGGTTAGGGAACGTGTCAAGGTTAGACATGTATAGTACTGAAGGGTAAGATTTGGGGCTAAGTAATGAATGTAGTCAAAGAGGGTCCTTACAATATAGCATAGAAAAAACAAGTGTGTGTGTGTGTGTGAGTGTGATTAATTATAACCGCAGAGCATTCATAAAGTGCAGTAGTCACGTCTGAGTAAACTTTGCATGTCACAACAAATAACGCATCCATCCACACCACAGACGGCCTGTCTCCTGGCATGTGGCCAGGGGATACTGGCTTCAGAGCTACCGAGTATCAGCTTACGTTCAAATCATATGTCGCTGCATTGCAGAGGAGGAAGACAGACAGTCAAGTGGCTGAGGACTACAGCGGGGAGTAATGCAGATGCTGTAAAAGAAATAAAACAGTGATGGATAAGAGAGCAGCACAAGGAAAAGACAAGATATTAAAATTCTGATCGATCCTTTTGGTTCGTCAAAAGGCTACAGTTCCCGCTAGCCTACCCCTGAAATGTAAGAAATGGTGATGCCTTGAGAAACAAGTTAAATTATGTGACATGCTATTTTACACTGGTGCAACATGCAAGCCAGCTGCTGGGTCACAACACACCATAAACTTTACGAGAGCGTATCAGTGTGTGTAAGGGAGACTAAAAAGTACCTGTCTAAAATTAATGAATAATGTATTAAAAATAAAACTATTAATTAATTATTAAACATTAAATTAAATTAATTAATAATTAATTTATAAAAAGTACATTGATTGGTAATTAATTAATGGTTTATAAAATGAAATAATAAACAAATTAATTAATAAATTGATTGTGCTGTGTTGGAGGTTGTGGGTGGGGACCGTGGACAGGGATGGCATGACTTCTATGGGATTTCACTGTACATTCTGTTTCTGTCACACCACCAGAACCCTGTGCGTGTGTGTTTTAATGGGCAAGTGTGACACTGGGGTATAAAGAGGGAGAAAAGAATGGCTCAGAGGGGACATGAAGGAAAAAGAAGAAAGGGCAACCACTGGGACTGACCACAGACCTCCTCTTGGCGTCCCAAGATCCACTGCGATGGAGGAATCATGTGGGAAAATAACAGAGTGGGAGAGAGAAAAGAGAAGAGCAGCGGGGCCACAAGGGAACACTGAGAAACCTTTCTTTCCCCGAAGTCAAACAGATAAGTCTCATCACCCCATGACCCACTTCTCCGCTCGTTCAGTCTCCTGCTCTTCCACTGCCTTCCATTTTTATTGTAATACCTTGCATGCTTCTGTGTATTTTCTTTGGGTTCATTAAGTGTATGTATTGTGTTGTTTGGCTGTTGCCATTAGCCACATTTCCCATGAGGGACAGCAAAGTCTTGAACACATTAGAAATGCTCCTGAGGTTTCAGACGAAGGAGCAGAGCCATAAGAACGACTCCTTCTTGGTTTCGGTGCCAAGTGCATCCAGACAGTCCGCGTTCATGTTGTGTAAAGTTACCCAGATGTAGAAATCTCCCTCCCTCCCTGCTAATGACTCACCAGTCTATATGAGGATGAGATCTGCTCAGTCACACGCCACCAGCAGGCATTATGGATGGTAAACAGAAGACATTTATACGGCGCCCTTCTAGTCTACCAACCACTCAACGTGCTTTACAGTGTACACCTCTGTCACACACACAGTCGCACACAATTCACACACTGATGGTGGAGGCTGCCATGCAAGGCACCAACCTGCTCATCAGGAGCAATTAGGGGTTCAGTGTCCTGCTCAAGGACACTTCGACACGCTCTCAGCAGGAGCCAAGGATCGAACCAGCGACCTTCCGATTACGAGACGACCCACTCTACCCCCCGAGCCATGCTGCCCAAGAACAGACTATCTCCTATTTATTATTTTTTTTCTTTTGAGAGTAAAGTTCCTTGCATTAAATGAGACGTCTATATTTTCAGAAATTATCCAGCTGCTGCCAAACTGAGCATCCATGTTTTTAACCCCTGTTTCTTGGGGTTAAAAAACGCTCATTTATGTAATGTAAGTTCACCATTTAAACATGTCAATATAGCGGTAAATAAACGCATTTTATTTGTCAATCATAACACGCGCGCGCACGCACGCACACACACACACACACACATAAACACAGTGACATCCACCTTTTAGCATGGCGTGGCTGGAGGAGGCCGGGGGCACGGGACACGGCGAGGCAGAGCGGGCTCCGAGAGCGGCTGTGGCCTCCAGCAGAGCTCCAGTCAGCAGGGCACACGCTGACGTTCTCCGGCCGGCAGAGCGGTAAAACCTGCAGACAGACACAGCGAGCTGAAATCAAGCGGCAAGACACAGAGTAGGGACGCCGTTACTCAACAGTTGTTTACGATTAAGTGATCTGATTGGTCGAGACCCCTGTGTGTGACATCACAGGAGCCGCGCTATGTCCTCACCCGCGTTATTCAGCTCACTTCATCAACAGCTGATTTCAACGGCTGTCATTAAATGTCCGTGTCATCAGTGGACACGTCTCAAAATATTCAGACAGGGAAATTATATGGGGGTGAGGGTATCATACACTGCGTTCACTCTACTCAATGCTACTGAATAAACTGCTTAGTAATGTTTATATGCTCCTAAATTCAATAAAATTAACGTTGAAAAATAAACACACACGCACACACACAAGACAGGCTGCAATGTACCAGCGTGAGCGAGCTAATCTGATGCTAACGCACGTTCTACAGCACACATCATCTTCTCTAAAAGCACAATGAACAAGACAGGAACATTAACCAGCAAATGTAATTCTATGCCTAGAATTTAGCAAGCTAGCCTGCACTATTTACTAATTAATTTGTATTTTAATTATAATTTATTACTTTATTTCATTAATATTATTATTTCTTTATTATCATTTTAGTTATAATTATATAACTAATTAATTTATATTTAATTACAATTTATATTATTATTAGTTATAATTATATAACTAATTCATTCATATTTCATATTTAATTTGTCAGTGTTATGATTTTTAGTTTTATAAAGCGTTACTTGATGATGAGTTCTACCAAGCTTAGATAGCTTATATGATAGCAGCTTGTGTTTCCACTTCATTGCTACTGCTTAGAATGAATACTGTTATTTGGATGAAGAGCAACAAGCCACTTGTGGTGGAACTAAATTTTTTTGTAGGGAAAAAAAACACAAATAATATATTTTAAACTCTGTCTTGGGTTTCTTTTCATTTATTTGTGAAACTGTTGAACACTTGATGTTGTGCGTGATCTTGAACAACATCACAGCTTTGATGATCACACTCATCCCCCTTTATTAGACAACACCTCAAATAGTGTGTTCTCTTTTATACCACAAAGTTCTACATCTTCCCAAACAGTGGTCATTCAGCACCTGTTGACTTCTTCCTGTTCTAAACACACTATCTGCATTTATGCTCGCCTCTTATGACCTCACACTCATCATGAAAACTGTTTCTACCACTACTACTACTACCACTACTACTACTACCACTACTACTACTACTATTACTACTACTACTATTACTACTACTTCTTTTGGCTGCTCCCGTTAGGGGTTGCCACAGCGGATCATCCGTTTCCATCTCTTCCTGTCCTCTGCAGCTTCCTCTGTCACACCAGCCACCTGCATGTCCTCCCTCACCACATCCATAAACCTCCTCTTTGGCCTTCCTCTTCTCCTCTTCCCTGGCAGCTCCATATTCAGCATCCTTCTCCCAATATACCCAGCATCTCTCCTCCACACATGTCCAAACCATCTCAATCTTGTCTCTCTTGCTTTGTCTCCAAACCGTCCAACCTGAGCTGTCCCTCTAATATACTCGTTCCTAATCCTGTCCTTCTTTGTCACTCCTAACAAAAATCTTATCATCTTCAACTCTGCCACCTCCAGCTCCACCTCCTGTCTTTTCATCAGTGCCACTGTCTCCAAACCATACAACATAGCTGGTCTCACAACCATCTTGTAAACCTTCCCTTTAACTTTTGCTGGTACCCTTCTGTCACAAATCACTCCTGACACTCTTCTCCACCCACTCCACCCTGCCTGCACTCTCTTCTTCACCTCTTTTCTGCACTCCCTGTTACTTTGGACAGTTGACCCCAAGTATTTAAACTCATGTGCCTTCATCACCACTACTCCTTTCATCCTCACCATTCCACTGTCCTCCCTCTCATTCATGCATAGGTATTCCGTCTTGCTCCTACTGACTTTCATTCCTCTTCTCTCCAGTGCATACCTCCACCTCTCCAGGCTCTCCTCAACCTGCACCCTAATCTCACTATAGATCACAATGTCATCCGCAAACATCATAGTCTACGGAGACTCCTGCCTGATCTCGTCTGTCAACCTGCCATCACCATTGCAAATGGTAAGCCAAATGGTTGGAGGTAATCTTCTAATGGCACCAGTAATGAAATGAACACAACACTTAACACCAAGTATCAAAATAGGATTTGTGCCCAGTGCATCTATAGTGACAGCACGTTGAGATCATGGTTCACTATGCTACGTAAAAGGCCATGGGTAAGTAATGCGATCCACAGTACCAAATCCTTCAGTAAGAGCAGGTAAACCTTACAAAACACCTTTATTCACTTTCTGGGGATGGTTTTAATCATTAAGAATTTACCATTTCAAATAATGTCTTAGAACTTGTTCTTGGCCACAAACCTTGGTGAATGAAGGGACCGATTCAGGCAAGGGCTCGGACTGGGACTACAGCTGGAGCTGGGGCTGAAGTCGGGGTGCAGCTGTGGCCCACAAGCTAACCTGAGACACACACATTGATGGCACGCCAGCAGTAGCTTCTTGGAGGGATGTAGCAGGTTGTGTTCCTCTAGGTCCTCCGCATTGTTGACAACCTGTCAGGGGAAGCCATAGAGCTGTTAAGGGAAGGAGGTGTGTGCATCAACGGAAAACCTTCAAAGAAATATTTTAGGGACTGTCAGTGGGTTGGACGGCTTGGTTCAATTTTCACTGAATTCACAATGACAGAAACCATCAGTCTCTCTTATTTACCTTTACTTTTCAGTAATAAGAAATCACAGGATAAGGATCTAATCATAAAATGGCTTGTCTATCAAGTATGTTAAAATATATCTAGCTAACATCCAGGACAACACTACGGATAGCAGAGTCAAAAATCTTTTCAATTATGGAAACAAAATGCTTCGTAGCCCCCCTTCCCATCCACCCCTGTATGTCTGTGTTATGTTCATCTGTCGTCTTGTTTCACTCCATTTATTGTAAAGCGACTTTGAGTACTTGAAAAGCGCTATATAAGATTGATTTATTATTATTATTATTAGGGTTGGAAAACAATCTAATATTGTCATGTTTTGTCTGTCAAAGGTATTGTATCAGCGTTAAACTGAGATATTGTCAGGTGTGATACACATTTTTATTGTTCTAAATTTATGATAAAGACTATCTACTACCAAAAATCTACCACAAAACAAGATTAAATATGTGAGGGAGGACTGCTTGAACACTAGTTTTGGTTTATATTTCATAACAATTCAGTGTCTCATTAGATTCTTAAATATGGTATTTTTTACAGTGTGAGCAGATATCATAATAGCCACACTGTAAAGTTTCCCATGATTATTGGTTCAATACTATTTTTCATGTTGCCCAGCACCATTTTTTTCCAACCATGCCATATGGCTGAAAAAAGAACTCTGAAGCAACTTGTTTAGCACCGCTAACAAACATCTGTGCTTGCAATGAAAAAGAAATAACTGAATAAGTTGATCATATATATAGATAGATAGATAGATAGATAGATAGATAGATAGATAGATAGATAGATAGATAGATAGATAGATAGATAGATAGATAGATAGATAGATAGATAGGTGTGTGTGTGTGTGTGTGTGTGTGTGTGTGTGTGTGTGTGTTTGTGTAACTTTGTTAACAGAAACACTCAACGATAGGGAAAGTGCTCAACAAATAAGTAGCAAAATAATCCAGTAACCACAGCACTATCCTGGAACAAGAACCAGTTATCATCACAGTGGCCAACATCCAACAACGAGTCTAAAACATGACGAGTTGGACTGCACCAGTGCCTGACATGATTCACGCGTACAGGCTGAAGAAATTAACAGCACTCCATGAACGCCTGGCGACACAGATGAACCAGCTGCTACATCAGAGTCTCACCCTGACTGGGCTAACAGGAGAGAACAATATTGATCATGAAGGATCCCCACAACGGTACAGAACTTTCGAATTACCGGCTGATAACCTGCCTCTGCACAACATGGAAGATCCTGTCAGGCATCATAGCAGCTAAGCTGAATGGGCACATGAGTCAATACATGAGCGAAACTCAGAAAGGAATCAGGAACACCAGTGGGTTGAAGCATTAGCTACTGGTTGATAGAGCAGTCACCCAAAACACTAAGACCAGACAGACCAACCTGAGCACAGCCTGACTTAATGACAAGAAAGCCAACGGTTCAATGTTAGTTATGTTAGTTCAATGTTGTTCTAGTTACTGGAGTACTTGGCATTATACAAAGCCAACAGGACACTAATAGTCTTCATCAAAAACTCAACAGAGCAGTGGAAAACAACACTAGAGGCCAACTCAGAGACAATCACACAGGTAACCATCAAATGTGGCATATTCCAAGGTGATGTACTAGCCCCACTGCTGTTCTGCATAGGCCTGGACACCCTCAGTCAGATCATCACTAAGAGTGGATATGGATACAGGTTCAGAAGTGGAGTTACTTACCATCAGTCTCCTCCTATACATGGATGACATAAAGCTGTATGCCAGTAATGAGCGAGACATCGACTCCCTGATCTACCTCACCACGATCTACAGCGATGACATCAGGATGTCCTTCAGAAAGGACAAGTTCGGTTGAATGGTGGCAAAAAGCGGAAAAGTGGTGAGGACAGTAGGGGTTGAATTACCAGATAACAGGATAACAGACATACAGGACAGTTACAAGTACCTGGGTATTCCACAGGCACATGGAAACCATAAGGAGGCAGCAAGGAGGTCAGCTACAGCCAAATACCTTCAGAGAATGGGGCAGGTCCTGAGGAGCCAGCTCAATTGGAAGAATAAGATCCAAGCCATCAACAGATATGCCCTACCAGTCATCAGATGCCCAGCTGGGATAATAAGCTGGTCAAAGGAGGAGGTAAATTGTTCAGATATCAGCACACAGAAACTCTTCACAACGCAAGAAAGGTTCCACCCGAAATCCAGCAGCCTGACACTGTACAATAAGCAAAAACGTGGGTGCCGAGGGTTAGTGAGTGTCAGGACCACTATCCAGGATGACACAAGGAACACCCATGAGTAAATCAGAAAAAGAGTTCCCCAGGATGAACTGAAAGTCCTGTATGACTTCAAGTTCCAGAGTGATAATTATCAGCCAATTATCAGTCAATTATCAGTTTTTTAGCCAGCACCTGCTGTGGTGTTCAGCAAGGAACAGACGACAGCAGTAATGATTGATGTAGCAATCCCGAGCGATGGCAACTCAGGAAGGAAGAGCATGGAAGCTAGAGAAAGACCAAGTGCCGAAAGAAGAATTAGATTGGATGTGGAAGGTAAAATTGAAAGTAGTCCCAGTAGGAGCACTAGGGGCTGTGACCCCCAAACAGACAGAGTGGCTCCGGCAGATTCCAGGAACAACATCTAAGGTCTCTGTCCAGAAGAGTACAGTCCTAGGAACAGCTGAGATACTGCACAGAACCCTCAAACTCCCAGGCCTCTGGTAGAGCACCCAAGCTTGATGAAGACATACCACCCAAAAAGGGTGAGGGGATATATCTAAATAGACTTTAAGATAAAAAATTACATAAAAACCTTTAACATGTTGAGGATTTAAAAAAGAAACTCAAACTCAAAAGAACATAACTTCATTCCAAATTGTTTTTCACCTCTAACCCGTTACAGGAATCAGAGCTCTTTGTCATCATCATCTTTTTTTTCTCTACCACGTCCCTTTTCAAAAGCAATTTCCTCCTGAGAGCACAGTCGTCAAAGAGTGAACAGAGGGGTGAGAAGAGGAGGAATAGAAGCAAATAATAGAGGAAAAGAACAGACAGAAAGGACAAGTGGGCGAGACAAACTGTGGACCTGAGAGAGAGAAACAAAGCAAGAAGGCAGAGCGAGAGAGAGATGAAGTTGAGAAGTGTCTGCTAAGCAGACAGACTGAAGAGAAACATTTTGACCTTCAAGAAGGGTCTCGCTCATTCTTCCCTTCAAAGTGTTTTGGGAATAATAACCATTTGACATGAAAAAAATTGCTTCTCTGAAACACTTACTTCTCTGCAAGTGACCCTGGAGAGCCCCTCTTTCAGCACAAATTTAAGCAAAAAACCATTAAGACACCATTTTGTGGTATTGTAACTGGGCGGTAATGCCTTCGGTGGAGACAGAAATTAGGAAATGGAAGCAAATCAATATGGATGAACCGGGCTAGTACGACTGTAAGAATAATGAAAAAGTACTGCTGGATTGAATTGCAGCTAACGGCCCCTATCTTTCCTCTCTCAAAATGGGAGGAGGCAGCAGGCTGTGGAGAGAGCATCCCATTACTCCAAATCCACAGCTTCCGTCTCTGTGTCATGTCAGTGTGCTCTTGAGCAAGACACTTGACTCATTCCTCTATTCTGAATTGCTCTGGGTAAGTGTGTCCTTCTAAAGAGATCAAGTTTTCTCTGTAAAGACTTGCCAACATGCCGTTGTCTGCAAAACAAGGATATACACATACAACCTTCTTGTAGCTTGGTAACAGCTGAACGAATATCCCTTCCCTTCTTCTCACTCCAGCCACTTCCCAAAATCTACCTCCATCCATCCATCATCCCGTCTCTCCACACACCAAAGTCTATCGTTCCCTCATTTGGCCTTTCGCCCCCTCTTTCACTCGCTCCCTTGAGCTCTGTTCAGTTGTTTAATTTATTTCCCCACCACCTCTATTTCTTCTACGCCACACATGTTTCCACCAAAGTCCTGTGGCACACTCGCTTTATCACTACACACACACACACACACACACACACACACACGAGGGTATGGCCATTCATACGACATACATACATGTGACATCCAGCTCTACCCTGAAACAATGCAGCAGATGAAGTGTGGAAGGTAAAGGTGCATGCAGCACAGCCGGAAATGTGAGCAAGATCAGAAGACAACAGTTTAGCATCAATACTCTGAGTACTGCGTTTCCATCCACGTCGCCACATTTCGACTGAACTCGAGTCGGGGGGTGGGGGTGGGGGGACAAAATGTGAATACGTGCGAAACAATCATGATTTTCAACATTATCTCTATATGTATATTATCTCTATATGCACATATATTACAGGGTCGGACCCTTTAGTCGACTGGTTAACGTAGTCACCTGTGCTGCAGGACACCCAGGTTCGCGTTTGGCAGCACAGTGGCACAGCGGTTAGCGCAGTCGCCTCACAGCAAGAAGGTCTTGGGTTCGAGCCCCGGAGTAGTCTAGGTGCTCCGGTTTCCTCCCACAGTCCAAAGACATATAGGTCAGGTGAATCGGCTGTACTAAATTGTCCCTAGGTGTGAATGTGTGTGTGTCGGCCCTTTGATGGCCTGGCGGCTTGTCCAGGGTGTCTCCTCACCTGCCATTCTTAGTGCCGGTCCCAAGCACACGCACACGGCGTGTGAAATCTGGTTGCTGAGTGCCATAAAGGAAGAGTGCCATAAAGGTGATGCTGCAATAGCTGCTATAGTGCACAGTGGTATGCATGTGTGTTGTAGTGTCTGAAGGTCAGCTGTCTTGCTGGTCCTGATGTAGTAGTGCATATAGTGCATGGTAGCCTATTTTGTATGTAGCTGTGTTGGCTGTATAGGTACCCATGTGAGGTCTATTCACTGGCCTCCCAAAATCAGTTGTGCGCCAAATATAGTTAATTCAAAATGCGGCAGCACGTGTTCTCACCGGAAACCTGTTCTTACATCTCTGCATTGGCTCCCCGTCAAAACCAGAATCGATTTTCAAATTGTGTTACTTGTATACAAAGCTCTAAATGGCCTCACATCACACTATATAAGATATGCTACTTACTTACAAACCAGCAAGAACCCTCAGGTCCTAAGGCAGTGGTCTTTTAACCATCCCTCATGCTAGGTCTAGAGCAGGGGGAGCTGTCTTTTGTATTTACGCCCCAAGTAGATGGAACACCCTGCCAGAGGACCTGAGAGAGGCCCCCACACTGGACACGTTTAAAAGCAGGTTTAAAACCTTACTTTTCACAACAGCAGCCTACGGCAAAGTTCTTGGTGTGTGTGTATTTGTAAATTTCGATATTTGTATATTCTGCTTTGATTCCTGCATAACTGCACACTATGCTGGTGTGCATATTTATTTTCTACATTTGCACTTTTATGATTGTGTTTTGATTGCATTGTCACTTTATGTAAAACACATTGTGTTGCCTGTGTTTGAAATGTGCTATATAAATACAGTCTGGCTTGACTTGAATGTAAGACACAGGCAAAAAAAAAAAAGACAAATAGAAAAATTATATCAAAATAAAGACAAAAGGGTGCCCGGGTGGCGTGGCGGTCTATTCCGCTGCCAACCAAAACGGGGATCGCCGGTTCGAATCCCCATGTTCCCTCCAGCTTGGTTGGGCGTACCTACAGCCACAATTGGTCTTGTCTGCGGGTGGGAAGCCGAATGTGGGTTTGAGACCTGGTCGCTGCACTAGTGCCTCCTCTGGTCGGTTAGGGCACCTGTTGGGGGGGGGGGGGATTGGGGGAATAGCGTGATCCTCCCACGCACTACGTCCCCCTGGTGAAAGTCCTCACTGTCAGGTGAAAAGAAGCAGCTGGCGACTCCACATATATCTGAGGAGGCATGTGGTAGTCTGCAGCCCTCCCCGGATCAGCAGGGGTGGGGGAGCAGAGACCAGTACGGCTGGGAAGAGTGGGGTAATTGGCTGGATACAGTCGGGGAGAAGAAGGGGGGGGGAAATCCACAAAAAATAAAGACAAAATGTCTGCAGGTGGTTGAACATCATTTTGTACAGTATAGCCCTGAAACACCAGAGCCCAGGGCAACGTAATGCTAGGGCAATACAGACAACAATAAATGCTGCTTGTGCTGCTGACTCATACCAAGCGAGGAAGAGATAGAGAAGAACGGGTGGTGACCACAACGGGGGTTTCTAAGCTAGCGGTGGGAACAACTAAATGCCTTGCCTCCGGGGGGTAATACATGCAGCCGCTTTCAACACCAGCCAGCTTTTGTCGAGCAGCTCCATATGAACGTAGCTACATACATCGTCTCTTGACTGACGACTGCACATTTCTGCACAGACCGGGCCAACAGACTTAGTGAGCATACCAGCAGCTTTTGTTGCCTGGACAGAGTGCCTAGATGACATGAAGCTGGATGTCTCCAAATGTTCTTCAGCCTTAACGAGGATAAATCGGTGGATGTTATATATTTTGGCCTCCCAGTTGTGACCTTTGAAATGTGTTTCAATCTCGGCAACCTGGCAAGCAACGTAAAGCCAGGTGCCAGAAACCCGCGAGTAACTTCTTCTAACACAATACCTGTCTGAGTTGGGACACGCAAGTCTAAGAGCTCAACTTCGTATCGAACAGTTAAGAATAATATCCAGAATCAAGGAACTTCCCTCGTCCGACGTTAAAACCATCTCATGGCTTTGGTTCTTCTCATACTGGAGACTGTCTCTGTAAATAGGCTGTCCCTCATCTGCAAAAACTTTTGTCTGCATCTCACACTTTATCAAGTAGTAATCAAAACCTTTGGTCTTCTGTTCATTCTAATTATTGATTTCAAGATTTGATTGTTTTTTAAAGCAATTCATGATTTGACCCAGTTTTACTTTATGGAGCTCCATCTCTGCCTGCAGAAGCCCTGTCTTAAATCTCAGAGATGACTCTTGACTAATCCCATTTGATGAATCTGTTGAAAAGGTGATTAATCTTTACAGTCAGGCACCTTAACGCTGTGGTAATCTACCTCATTTATTAGCGGCTGAAACCTCTGCATGTTCTTTTAAAACTCATTCTTTTACTCAACTGAAAAATACAAATTTACCTGCTTTAAGTATTTCATGTTAGGTGGCGCTGTATAGCTTTAAGTTTATTTGGCTTTGTTTCTTCTTTCAAATTAACATTACCATTGTAATTGTCGTTGTTACTAAAGCTGCCGTTCCAATGCTTGTTTTCAGTCATTATCGGTATCATCTGAACACCAGGCACAGAGGCCCGTTAACTGGTTGTTTTTGTACATAGCAATTGTCCACTTAGTGTCATTAGCAGACAGTGATGCTAACGAGGTCAGGGCTCTAACAGATACATAATGATACGTACTGTATCTGCTGAGGGCCGCTCCTCTGACATGCTCATCCTTCAGACAGCTTTAACCTGAGCACCTACAGGCTCCAGCAACCGGGGAAGAGCTATTGTGTGACCAAGAACCAATACCCTGAGCTAAACCCGGGACGGCAACAGACCACATGGGGAGGGAATTGATAAAGTTGATGCCTTCAGCCCACATTTAGGATTGTTGACAAGATTAAAGTGACTGCAATGTCATTTATTTTATCCCCCCCCTCCCCGTTTAGCCTTATGAAGGGTGACACACACACACACACACACACACACACACAGACACACACACAGACACACACACACACACACACACACACACACACACACACACACACACACACACACACACACACACACACAAAGGACGGGGATAGCTAGTTGCCTTGCTGGGAAGGGCTTCCTGCCTGGGGTGTAGACCTGCCTGTTGTCAGATCTGGACCATCCCACGGGACAGGATATCTACCAGTCTGCACGTTCAGAGGGGGGGGGGGTGAGAGAGATGGGGGAGAGAGAAAGAGGGTGAGGCGAGAGAGACAGAGGAGGGGGGAAGAGAGGGAAAGAGAGGAAGGAGGAGAGAGGGGGGGAGGGGGTGGAGAGTGAGAAAGAGAGAGAGGTGGAGAGAAAAAGGGGGGAGGAGAGAGGGAGGGAGAAGGAGAGAGGGAAGGAGTATGAGAGAGGGGGGTGGAGAGAAAAAGGGGGGAGGAGAGAGGGAGTGAGGCGGACGAGAGAATGTGAGAGCGAGATAGAGAGGGGGAAGAGAGGGAGAGAAGGGGGAGGAGCGTGAGAAAGGGAGAGAGAGAAAAAAATGGGGAAGAGAGATGGCGGGGGGACAGACAGACACAATTTTCTAAGAAGCCAGTGACCTTTCTGACAGGACTAGTAAAGCTCTGTGAGTGTCCCTGAATCATGTTTCTGGTAAAAACTCATTTGCACTTCAAACATATTCACTCCAAGGCCAAACTTGTCAGTGTTTCCTCTAAAGGTCATTTTTAAGACCCAGTACTGCTGAGAACATCCAGGTACAGACTGGGCCTTTATTGGTTTAGCTTCCTGGTAAAAGTCCTCACTGTAGAAACCAACATGCATGGAAAGCATGCAGCACCTTTAGTCCAGTGCAACATCTGCAACATCCATCCATCCATCCATCCATCCATTATCCAAGCCGCTTATCCCAATTAGGGTCACGGGATGCTGGAGCCTATCCCAGCAGTCATTGGGCAGCAGGCAGGGCGACACCCTGGACAGGGCCGACACACATCCACACCTAGGGACAACTTAGTACAGCCGGTTCACCTGACCTACACGTCTTTGGACTGTGGGAGGAAACCGGTGCATCCGAAGGAAACCCACACAGACACGGGGAGAACATGCAAACTCCACACAGAGGACAACCCGGGATGACCCCAAGGTTGGACTACCCCGAGGCTCAAACCCCAGCACCTTCTTGTCTTGCTGTGAGCCGACGGCGCTAACCACTGCGCCGCCCCTGACTGGGACACTCACATCAGATAAATACTGAATAAACAGTCCTCAACACGACCGTGCCATAACAAACTCCGGCTGAATTACTGGAAGACAAATAAAAAGCAGCTACAAACACTTCTTGGCAGCAGCAGCACGGGGTTTCTGCAGGTATCACACCGGTCACCTTCCACTTACAGCAGCTCTACTTCACCAAGGCTGTGACCTTCCTGTAAGGCCACAGCCGCCCCGCTCCCACACACATGACAGAGGAACTCAGATGGACTGCCAGACGCCCCCCCCCCCTTTTCTAAACAGTTACACAAGTGAATGCAGACACCCTGTACGCCAAGGTTGTGCGTGCGACTGCATCTGTCCCTGCATAGCACCTCACACCGAACCTTTACTGGATCTTCACCCGACTTCCCTACCGCTATCAGTCATCGTCTGCACTGGCTCTACACTTTCACATGGAGAGACAATCGGTGGGACAGTGGAGAAGGTGGATGTCTCACAACACAGATATCAAAGCCCATTTATCTGAAACAAGTGCAAGGTCCTAAAAGAATGTGCTGGACATAAAAATACAATGAACTCTTCCCCTGCATAGGCTACTGTACACAACACAGGCTACTGTACACAACATAGAGTTATACTGAAGGAGCCGCAGATGGATCAGAAAGCTCAGGTCTATGTGTTATAAATACACACTTCTGTGTGTGTGCGTGTCTTGTCAAACAAACAACCTGGCGACAATGACTGCAAGGAATGTGGTAGTGCTTTTGACAGACACAGAACAGCTGCTCTCGAACACAAGCAAACACACAATCACACACATATTCACACAATAATCAAGACGCACAGACCAACTAACCCTCAAAATTGAAGAACTCGGGTATGACCACATGCGAGAGAATCATTTCCTCTGTGACGCCCTGACACACAGTGTGTGTACAACACATGCATTAGCACATCAATAAATAAGCTAGTAGCTATCTAGTTCAAATCCTAATAAATGATTTTAATGCAGGTGGATGGAAGACAAACAGAGCACACCATTTATAAAAAAAAAAGCCTCAATGCTCGAAAATGTTCGCTGAGTAATTTAGACATTGTTTACCAATTTATCAGCGAGGATAAATCCTAATTCCTACTGGGCTCAATCAATTACAGAGCAAAGTCGGTCATGTGTGAGTCATGTCCCTTCATCTTTACAGTAAAGTTACAGTGCACCTCCTCGTCAGCCCCGCCGCACCGATAATACCACCACGGATCACGTTACACTGCTGTATAGTAAACGCTTCTGGCAGACGCTCAGCTGAGCTACATCATAACCGCATGAGTCAACTGCCGGTGATGCAGCGCCGCTTCTTCTGCTTCCTGGAAGCTGCGGTGCCGCGACCGAACATCGGGGGCGCCGACCCAGCCAAGGCCGCCTTTCATCTGCTATGTCCTTTTGTGGATATGTGCAAAGATGGGCTACGTTAATCCCACAAACTGTGAGGCATCAGACCCGGTGTAGAGTTTTAGTACAGAAATCTGGGAATCCAGTATAAACACACAGACACAGTCAGTATACAGTACATCAGGCTCGGGGGGCAGGGGTCAGAAGCCAGCAGGGACCCCTGAACAGGTATGAGCTCATATCCAACTAAAGCACTTTATCCAAAGTTGCAGATACACTGGTCAATATGGGGATTCAACCTGTGACATACTGGTTACACTGGGCACCTTTCTATCCTGCAGGATGCCCAGCTACCCACCTGCAGGGCAACTCTAAGATTTACTGTGAATAAACTTCAGTCACTGCCTCCTTGTTCATTTGTTTCACCCTTGTGTTGTCCACAAATTCTTTAAACTGCCCTTGTCTTGAGGGTCATTTATGACCCGCCTTCATTAAACCCCTAAAGTAAAGCAATTTAATGTTAAACCCCAACTCTATTTTGCATGAAGAAACAACCTGTCCTTCATCACAAACTGTGTGACTATCTGGGTTTTCCCTCTTCACAGTGCAGAAAGACTGCATTTAATCAGTGCACACTCGTTTTTACAGGGTCACACATGACCCAAACATGTCTTAGGGTCCCATAAGACAAGAGAAGAGTTAAATCCACCGAGGGGGTCTGAAGATGTAGTATATGCTGATGACATGAGCCTGTGAAACATAACTATCCCACGGAACCCCTTCTGTTCTCAAGAGAGTAAAAAGAAAACATCATACTAATTGTGTCTCGTACAAAAATCAAAAAATGGCTAATTTATGATTATGAATGAGTTTGGCGTGGAGTCCCATTAGTGCCCAGGCAAGCTAATCTGCCCGGCAACTGCCATTCTAGGCAGGGATTAGACAGGAGGCACCACGGGGCACAGCACAGATCCACTGAACTTTGAGCTGGAATGTGTACAAACACACACACACAAGCATGCAGAACGTATGTGAGACAACACACACAGTCATGCACACACACTGTACTCTTCCTCCCTGTTCTACTAAATACATTCAGCTTGCCCTCTTCCCTTTGATGACTGACTCTTAAAACACACACACACACACACACACACACACACACACACACACACACACACACACACACACACACACACACACTCTGTCCTCCAGCTCATTCTCTGACACACACACATACGCCCACACAATACATAAAAATACACAAATTAATGTGAAAGAGTGGAGTAACGTAAGTGGCGAAGCTTGTAAAGGTTAACTGGTATAGTGGCATTTTTACACATCGTTATTTTGATATCATCATCATCTCTCTCCCCCTCTCTCTATCCGTCTCTCGCTCCCTCTCACTCACACACATTCCTCCATCACATGACAACATAAAGCAGCTGTCTCTGACATGCCGCTTGTAGAGTTAATACATGTGGTGTGTGTGTGTGTGTGTGTGTGTGTGTGTGTGTGAGAGAGAGAGAGAGAAAATGATGGCAACATTTTTGTATTAGCAAATCCTTTCAGAGTATTAATTAATTTTCTCTCACTATAAGAAATATTAACTTCATTAAATGAAACACTCAAGGGTAGAGGAAGGTGCTCAACAAACAGGGAGCAAAGTGTGAGCAAACCAATGGGGGAGGGTCCCCCATTGGTTGTAATGTTTCTGATGTTATTTTTCAAAATGTTTTCTATCCTCCCATCGGTTGCTGTGCACCGTAACTAGGGGGCGTGGCAACATAGTATTTATTTGGCTGCTTTTTTTCTTTGTTGTTTAGCCAACTTAGCAGCTGAGGAGTGTGTGATGCACAAAACAGGCTTGTACTGCAATGTATTAAAGCTTTATTTCCTACATCTATTTGTATATATATATATATATAGAGAGAGAGAGAGGAGAGAGAGAGAGAGAGAGAGAGAGAGAGAGAGAGAGAGAGAGAGAGAGAGGAGAGAGAGAGAGAGAGAGGAGAGAGAGAGAGAGAGAGAGAGAGAGAGAGAGAGAGAGGCAGAGAGAGAGAGAGAGAGAGAGAGAGAGAGAGAGAGAGAGAGAGAAATAAAGTTAGCTTAGCCTGCCCTGTTTCTTTGGGGCAGGCTAAGCTAACTGCTAGCCCATGCAGACCGGCAGTTCCGACAGTCGTCCTGGCTGGTGTTCGTTCTCCTGGCCAGTGGTTTTATTTATTTATTAGATATATGTGTTAGTTAGTGTGTGTGTGTTCTTGTAGGTAGTTTGGATATATGTTGTTGTCTTTGCGTTGCGCTGCTGTGGGCTGGGGGAAATGATTCATGGTTTCATGTACGGAAGTACATGAAATGAAACGACAAAATGTTTCTGATTTGGATAATTTTCCTTTTACACATGTTTTTTTTTCTTTTTGCTGAGTCACTGAGAACCAGAATGGGGGGGATTCTAACATGCGTGTCTCTCACCCACCACCGACACACACAGGAAAACACACACTGCTGCAACGATGACCCAGCAACCCACACAAACTGTCCCACGGGAGGGACATGCAGGGACAGGACTGATGCTGTCTGCTGGAGGTGGAGGCTGAACTGCAGGAGAACGTGGTCACGCTGCATGCTGACCTTTGACCTCAGGGCACTGGAGAGAGATCAGCGCTAACCCTTCCTCTGCCGAGGGTATTTTTAATCTTACAAACTCAAGCTAGGCTACTGGAGGACGAAGATTTTATTTTTCTAAAGGAAATCCTTTTATTTTTTTCATGACAAGACAACTTAAGAGACAGAACGACACAGCTGGGAGACACCTGATATCTTAAATAATAATTATTATTATTATTATCAATGACGCACTGGTTCTTGAGCTAAGGGACAAAACATGTCCTACGTCGAAAAGTCTTCTTTGCATTAAAAATCAAGAATTTAATAAGAGTGAAAATAC